>NW_003314401.1:41515-164532 GCF_000143415.4 Selaginella moellendorffii | reverse complement strand
CTTAATAGAACGTGCCTAAGTGTGCAGTAGACTAACTTCACTATCAACCACTTTGGGGTTGATTATCATTTCACCAAGCAACTTTGTAAACACATTACTCATTATCACATGGATATGATATAAAAATCACAATATCTTGGTCATCTATAAAGAAACACCATGAACAATGCCAATATCATTATTTCAAAGGTTTATGTGAGTATCAAGTGTCAACTTAATTCGACAAAATGCAACATAAATGCCACACTCCACCGATAAAGACTTACAACACCCAACACCACTAACTTTTGTTCACAACACGGACAATCTCATGCCGTATTCTATCCGACCAAACTCAAAACTAATCTAACACCAAGCTACTCAAAGAGCAATAGCAAGGTTCCCCAGAAAAGAATTGAGCATTGTAATCCAAGCCTTCCAATAGCAAGTTTAGACAAAATAGTTTAGCGCTTCACTACTATCCATCCCATAACTCATCATTTGTAAGACCATCATTTCCAATATGCATCAAGGTAGGGACTCTTGATTGCATAGTGAACACAAGTAATAAGTCACACCTTGCTATGAATCATCTTTCCAAAAAGAGAAGATGATTTACATGTTTAATCCTTCGTCCCCGATGACTCTCTTTTCGGTCTTATCTTTAACTAAACCTCAAGCTTGCATTCGCACTGACTTCAGTCCAATCCAAGAAAAGTTTATGAGAGAGCATGGCAATGACTACTTGAACAAATAGACTAATCCCTTATAGTCTTGATTGATCTATTCATAATCATGCATAGGAAGGATCCACTAGTGCCGTGCTAAATAGCTACGGACCAGCCTATTTGCCACTCATAGCAAACCTAGGGAAGGTTTACTTTTACCTATGGTACATGGAATAACTCATGGAACCACTGATAGGCTAACATTAATTTTGCCAACTCAGAATGTAACCTTGAATTGCTAATGTGCCCCACTCATGAGCCCAAGCGCAAACTCATGCTAATGTGCCTCACTTATGAGCCCAAGTGCAAACTCGTGCAAACAAAACAACTCAATCCATCTTATGAGCCCAAGAGCAAGCTCACATCATAAGGTATAACAAGGTAACCAAATATATACCCAAGGAACAATTGTGAAGTCTTTGCACCCAAATATGTACCCATTTTGATCATTGTTTTCATTTCTACGTATGCAACGAGACTAATTGCCCAATCTCATTGGATAATACTTGCCGAGACTTACCCTCTAATACCAAATATAGCGCATGTGGTTTTTACCCTTTATCCTATGGTGATTTACCATAGGATAACCACGAAGTAGAACTTAACCCTCCATGTGCCACATGTTATATGCCATGTGTCCAAGGGATAGTGGTGTGGAACCCAAATTTTAGGGCCTTGGGCCATTGAATGAAGGAACAGTGTTAAACTCCCAAGCATGTAGCCAAGGAGCAATGGCACTAAAAAATGGAATGACTCCCAAGCACATAGCCCAAGGAGTGAAGGGATGGGAGCTCGGAGCAACTTGGATTAGTCCTAGAGCAACTAACATCCCAATGCCAAGACTAGCATGCAAAACGGAGCTAAATAGAGTCTGGCGCTATTTCAGCATACCGATGGCCTAACATGAGGATATGGGTACTCCACCAGCTAGCATGGTGTGGAGTTTGGGCTTAGACCCAAGCTGGATGCAAAACAAGGACAGGCACACAAATGGGAGCTAAATTATGCCTCAAGTTAGTCAGCCATGCCTGACCTACCCACTATCCCTACCATACATTTAGAACCCCCCACATCCTCCCCCCCCCCTCCTTCTTGAAGAACATATGCTTTGGGCTTTCACCCCAAGCCTCTCTTAGTACTAAGAGTTAGTCTCTAGGACAAGCTCAAAACTTGCTAAATATGGAATGTCTTTAGATTGCGAATTTGGACACGGGACGAACACCATCATGTTCAAGACAATCTCTACATTTTATAGATATACAAAATAAGCAAATCTAGACACTTTCTATAAATAGCATTTAGGACTGAAATAAGACTAACACAAAAGGCATGATAGCGAGGATGTTTGGCAGACACAGTAAGCTATCATCTAACGAATATTGAAGGACCAAGCTCAATATCCCGGGGGTTCCCAACACTAGCAAGTGCAAGTTAACGAATGAGTTTCTCTAACTAGGTTAAGTATGCTTGACTAATAGCACTTAGGAATTCCGTCCTTATGCTCATTTGGTCAAGTGCACACACAAAGATCAGTTTCTCAACTAGTTTAGGTGGAGACTGATAATGGGTTTAGCAATACCGACCTTCTGCCATCGTGGTAATAAGGAAAGAATATCCAAAAGGACTAACTGATAGATAACTTTTAATACCCGAAGTCACATTCGCAACAAGAAGGCTATCTTCAAGGCGATATTGAGAATGTAAATGCCAGAATGGCAACTCATTAACAAGTGATATAGGATTCTTAAACCTTTCTCAAAGCCTTCGAATCCACGGCTCAATCTTTTGAGCTTTACGAACCTCATCAAAAGAAGGTAGGTCTTGCTCTACACCTTGGGGACACTGAACATCAAGTACAACAACTGTCAATGGCACAGAATGTTCGTCTAGAAAATCCACAAATGCTGGAACAACAGGCTCATCAACAACATGATAAGAAAGCAAAGAAGAAAAAAGAGCTCGAGAAAAGGCATTAGCATCAACCATAAAACTCCCCGGGCGATGAACAACATCAAAATCATATATCTGAAACTTTAAAACCCACCAAGCAATACGACCAACTGAGTTCTTCCACTTCAATAATGAAGTAACGGCAATATGATCACCTTCTAGTAATGTCTGAGAACCATGTAGATATGCATGATGTTTCTCGAAACTCTAAACTGCTGCTAAACACTCTTTCTCTATCGTGGAGTAATTCACTTCCGCTAGTTGTAATGTATAGCTTATATATGCAATAGGATGGCATTGACCAAGCACACTCAGGCTCTCTTGCATTAACACACCTTCAAGACCAATATCAAAAGCATCCACGTGCAAAATGAAAGGTCAAGTGTAGTCAGGATATACTAACACCAAAGGAGTCATCAATAGCTTTTTGAGATCCATGAACACCTACTCACAATCCAGAGACTATATGAAAGATGACATTGATAACTTTAGCAACACTTGCAATGGTGCAGTGCGATCAGAAAGATGATCCACAAAACAACCGAGATATTGCACCTTGCCCAGAAAGTGTTGCACATCATTCACACACTTTGCAGTAGGGAACCTTAGAACAGCCACAAGTTTGTTAGGATTAACTTGCAAACCCTCACAAGAAATACAATACCCAAGATAAGTCGTGTCCTTGGACCCAAACACGCACTTCGACCTTTTCAACTTTAAACAAACATCTCGTAGCCGATCCAACACTCTACAAATATCATGGACATGCTTCTCCCATGTCCCTTCCGAGTGGATCAAGATATCATCAATGAAGTCAGCAGTCATCTCCAGCATATCGCAAAGAACCTCATTCATCATCCACTGGAAAGTTGTTAGAGCATTGTTCAAACCAAATGGCATCACCAAGAACTTATATAAACCAAACAGTGTAAAAAAAACAGTCTTAGGAATATCTTCTTCAACCATCGATACTTATCAATACCCAAAAGCAAGATCTAACTTGGTGAGCCAACAACTTCTCCCTAGACGATCCAAGAGATCAACAGTGTGAAAAAGAGGGTATACATCCAGAATCGTCACTTTGTTTAATGAACAATAGTCGATGCAGAAACAAATACTCCTACCAGGCTTTGTCACAAGATGAGGTTTACATGCCCAAGGACTTTACAACTTTCAAATAACACCCTTTTCCAACATCTCCTTGATGTTTGCACGTAAAATCTTGATCTCTTTGGGTGACCTAGGATGAATAGAAACTTTGATTGGATGAGTATCCCTAGTTGGAATCGGATGACGTGTGGCAATCTTGGCCCCAAATGTTAGGTCAAACTCAAAGAGATCGGCATACTCCTTCATGAGCCGGTCAACTGCTGCAATACAAAGACTGTTGGAGGAATCAGAAAAGGGAAGAACAGAACAAGACGGAAACATAAGAGGAAATAGTGAGAAGACAAAAATAATTGAAGTAGAGGTAGAAGAAGAGGGATGAAAAGGTATGGAAGTTAGAGCAATGGATGAAATATAAGAAAGTATGAGACAAAGGGGAGAAACTTCAAAGTCACATTTGGCATGATTACGTTGTAACCAATCCATACTAAGAATGAAATCAAAAGTTTGACTTGGCACCATTGTCAATGACTACAACCCAAACTCGAGATCGCCCACACGCACAACCAAGTCCACCTCATCCCGTGCACATGCATGTTTATGGCTATTGCCATAAAGAATGAAAACTGACTTTGCCGTATGACGCAAGTGTAGATGGCAACATGTGGCAACAAGTTGAACAATAGAAGATAAACTCGAACCTATATCAACTAACATGGAGAGAATAATAGGAGACCTTTTGGTATAAAAACGAGCTTGGAAAGTAAACACTTAATGAACTAGTGCCAAGTGAACCCCTTAATGATACTTCCGAAAGAAAGATAGAGGGATCACTAATTTATTCGCGCAAGGTCCTATCATTACTTACGCAACTCCTCGTTTCCCGAATGCATTTCGGTATCCAAACTTTCCACTACAGCAGCACCAACAGAATGTTGTTGACGCCAAGGTCTTCACCCAGGAAATGGTGGCCACCAATCTGGAAAACACCGACAACACTGATAAGTGTGACTAACTTCATCACATACCCAATAGCAAACATCACGGCCACGACCACATCTTTGCCTTTGTCCTTGGATGCAACATAAACTTAAGACCATATAGAAAGTGGACCGGAAGGAAAAGGCAACACCTCATAACGTTGTGCTAAGCAAAGAGCATCATCAAGGGTGGTTGGAGCAAGTGCATGCACAAGTCCGACAAAATTTTGACGAAGTGTTGGCCACAATATTTCTAGTTTGATCCACTCCGACATATTTGGCTCCACACGAAGCAAAAGGCTTCAGAAACAAAAGCCAAATTGCATCACTGACTCAGATGGCCCTTGACGAAGACGATATAATTGTTGGAAGGAATCATCACAATCGTTGGCATGTCCAAATGCACATTTGAAGATATCTAGAAAAACACTCCAATCCCCACAAGTAGTTGCGCTCAAACCATTGTATCACTATAGCTCCAACACATGGGAAACCCACACAAACATCGAGCATCATCTCAAGAATGATATGTGGCAATTACGGTGAAATGATCGAACCAATAGTACATATCATCCCCAAGATTCCCACAAAAGAACTTCGGCCGAACACGAGGATTGGCACCAAGAGTAGGAGGAGCTATACCACATGCCGTGAATGCCGCTATTAACTGAGTTTGGTTGTTCAATTGCAATTGCATAACATTAAACAATTGCACCAATTGCTACTTCAGAGTCAAAGGAGGAGGAGACTACTACTCTACCATGAAGATGAATGAAAAGGAAAGAGCAAAAGAAGAGAAATGAGAAAAAAAAAAACTAAAAGGAGATTTAGATAATGGAAAATAAATCTAAACTAAAATCTTGAACAAAAGAATAAAAGAAAGGAAATAGAAAAAATTAGATCTAGATGATATAAAAGCTAAATTTAAACTAAAATCCCAAATCCAAGCACTCATCCAAGGACAATAAAAGGTGCCCTTAATGGTGAGTCCATGGAATGAGTACAAAAAATGTGCATATTAATTAGCTCAAAAACCCTACTTTATATACAAGAGCAAGTGATCTGGATTGAAACCAATCCAACGGCTACCAACATCCCACTATGCTAATATTAATATACGGCATTATAATTGTACACTTGGACCTTATAGTCCCCCTTTTCTATAATTCTTAGATTCTATTTTGGGCAGTAACACTGTGCAGCTTCAAGCTATATACTGGAGTTCAGCAAGACAGCAAGACAAGATAAATTATCTAGTTTTGCAAGGGTAGAGTTTGTGTGTTGCCCTGCACACTGGATGTTCTTAACTACCTATAGCAATCCGATTTGAACGTGAAAGATCATTGGGTTATTGGCATAATGCATAATGTACTTTCCAGTCGGCGTCTTCTTTGCTTTGCTTTGTCTGCAAATCAGCTGGATGCCCGTGCTTCAAACATAAAAAACTATCACTAAGAGGCAAGGGGTGTATATCTATGTTGACGGATGGATGGATATAAACAAATCTGCTGCTTCTACTGTGCTGCTCAGCCGGGCTCGACGATGTGGATTTCCCTGCTTGGGTGCGCACCATTTCACATTCAAGTTGGACGGTTCCTGATGCTAGCAGGGAC
Organism: Selaginella moellendorffii; assembly: GCF_000143415.4. Taxonomy (NCBI): domain Eukaryota; kingdom Viridiplantae; phylum Streptophyta; class Lycopodiopsida; order Selaginellales; family Selaginellaceae; genus Selaginella; species Selaginella moellendorffii. The sequence goes on along the minus strand of NW_003314401.1, from coordinate 158,175 downwards.
TTCTATGCTGGCCACGAACCAGCCGAGCCACCATGTTACGCTATACATCATACACGGACAGGCGATCCCCGATGTAACTTCTGCATATCGGGCAGTGTTTGCATCTTTCGGAGCACAAGCTGCCAACAAAGCCCGTCACGCCACCACAACGGAATTCAAACACAAACCTGCAAAGGACTCGATGTTTACACGGGAGTAACACCACGGCTATGTCACGCTCAAAGCACACCCGGCAAAGCACTTTCTCCTGCAGGGCCAAGAGCAAAAGCCAGTCAAGCTACACATAAATCACATATAATGTAGTGAAAAGGAGGAAGGCCGTACGCTCTGCAGGCGGTCAAACTCGTGCTGCTGATGCTTGGCTATTCGTGTTTGCTCCCCCAGAGCAGCTTGAAGCCTCCATATCTGCGTAAAAGCCACAGTGAGTCGGGCACTGGAGAAAACAAGCGCAAATTACCTCTTCAGCAAGGTCTTTCCGAGCCATTTTCTTGACAACATCGGGCGGAGGGCCAGTAAATGTGTAGTACCTGGAAGTACAAATCATGCATAAATGCCAACAAAGAAACCAGAGCCAAGACAGTTGATTTTCTTGTTTTACCCCGACGAGCTCGCAGATAAGAGCCGGACTTGTTCTTCTTTACTCTTTTCATCAATGGACCACCACCCAAGAAGCCTGCTCAAAGGCCATGAATTGTCAAGGAACAGAGAACTCTATATAGATGACTAACCTTGAGCCATGGTGAACAAAACCAAAGAATTCCTGCACCTGGGAGAAGATGTTCAGCGAGCTCTGCGACTCGTCACCTACGTGCATTAGCACGAGGAGCCTTTCCACGACACGCAAAACTGTAAGAAGAATAGCCAAGCCTTGCACGACCATCAGCGGCATCAGAACAACACCCACTGGAATGTTTACTGCTCCTGCTGGAGTTCCCTGAAAAGAATACAAAAGATAGTCAGCTTTGCTTGCTATCTTTGTTGACGGATAAGAAAAGAAAGTCTTACCTCGAGCTTCATACACAGTAAGATCTGCGATATCAATACTGGCGCTTTCAACAAATGTCCCCCTATGTCCTCCTTCCCACAAAAGCCGGCTTCGATGCCTTCGTCCTCAAGTACGATTGATGTGGAAGATGCACTGCAAAGAGATTCGTCTCTTTCCAGCGGCTTACTGGAAGACGATGAGGATGATGACAGAGATCCCCGAATCGAAGTGTTGGTCCATTTGGTGCAGACCAGGAAGGAGAAACACTCGGCAATACTGAGCAGCAATAAGCATTAGCAAAGGCTATAAACAATGCAAATGCAACGCTTACGCGTAGTTTATGAACAAGTCCCACCAGCCAAGCGATTCAAAATCCCCTACGCGGACAAGGAGTGAAAATTCCAAGTACTGATACCGAAAATCTTTTACCAGTTAATTTTAACAAGGTAAGAACGGTCGCAGCCACAAAGAAGACCATCGAAACAGATATCCAAAAATGCTGTCGAGGCACAGAATTAGCGCAGAGAAGTAGACCCTTTGGAAACTTACCGGAAGTGTTTCCCAGATTATATCATCAGTTAAACTTTCTTCGTCTGCCGGCATCAGAGCCCTGCACATCCTGCACAAAAAAGAAGTCAAATGAGAAGAAAGGACAACTTTAGTACCTGAAGTTATCAATTAAAATCAGGAGTTCAAGACCCAGCAATGGCACGAAGACAAGCTTGAGGCTCAACAGCGGCTCCGCATACACTGCACCACAGGAAAAAAGAAAAAACCAAAGCGGTGAAGGAAACACTTGCGTCTTTCCGGGGCTCGTAGAAAAACTAGTAGTACTTCCAAAGCGAGAGTTTTTACCTTCGCGGCTATGAAGGTAGGAGCACAAGAGGAGCTCAAATGCAACAAGCAGCGGGATGGCAACAACAGCATGACAAGGAGCCCACTACACCCGCGAGAAAGAAAAGGGAACCATCAGTGAAGAAAAAGCCAAGGGAATTCCCGCAAGAACAAGCAACACGTACATGCCTATCATGAGGTGGAGATGGTGCCGGAACGGAGAACCTCCCCCTAGAAACTATCCCATGAAACACCCACAGTGGAAGAAACACCCACCTGAGAGAGAGCGAGAGAGCTCAGAAGAAAGAAACTTATCTTGCTTGAGAGAACTCACCACCAAGACAAATGGAAGAAGAGATCGTGACGATGCGGAGGAGCCGAGGAGGTGGGGGAGCCGAGCTTGACAACGAGCAGGCAGGAGAAGGCCATCAAACTGCAGTAGGCGGCGAGCTTGCGGAGCGATCTTAGCACGCGAGCGCCGCTCATGACTCTCTGTGGCGGCGGAGGCATACTTCTCAGCGTGGGCGGCATGATGGAGGAGAATCCTCCCACTCCCACTTCCACCCAAGACGAAGCAATCCCTCCTCTCATCCCACGGGCATCCTCCTCGCATTCTCTCCTCCCCCTCCTCCCAGCTCGCTACAGTGGAAGCTACCTCTTCTAGCGCTAGCGTCGATTGCACGCCATGGGATGGGTCTTTTTCCACGCACCGCGCCTTCGCCCACCTCCACCGCCGGGACACACTAGGGTCTCCTGTCCCCCGGCATATGCTCCACGAATATCCCGCCATCTAACGATAATTCTCGCGCCATGCTCCGCGCAGCATCGCCATCGCCTGCGCCACCATAGGTGAGATCAATGCCAAGCTCATAGAACGAAGAACATCCATCGCTCTCGCAACACGTGAAAGAAAAAACTTACTCCAAAGATCCTGCCGCGAGATCACGTCGGGGACGTTGAGGTGCGACTCCACGGCTTGTTTGGCCACAGCGGTGCCATGGGTGACGCATCCCAACACGTCGCCGTCCCCTCTCGTCGCCAACCACGCGATGCATCCAGCCACCAGGCAGTCTCCAGCGCCGCTCAAGCTCGCCACTCGAGCCGCCGCCGCTGGAACGTGAAGGCAGCGGATTGAGAAGCTACTGCCGCTGCAATGCCCAAGATCACGATCACGATCAAAGCTTCCATAGTCAAGGAAAAGCAAGAGCTACCTTGCAGACTCCAGCGTGCAAGCTAGCGAGCCTTTGCTGCCCAGCGTCACAATAACATGCTTGACGCCTGCCTGGAGGAGGAGATGGATGTAGCGCTGCTCCTTGCTCCAGCCACTAGGAACTGGAGCAGTATCAAGACTCGATAGTGATTCTCCCATAGCAGCCAGTTCTTTCTCGTTTGGCGATACGTAAGCAAGCTGGAGAAAAAAAGAAAGAAAAGAAGCCTTTGTGAGCCACAGCTCGTGAATGATAAGATACAACTTACGTATTTGTAGAGGCCAGCAGCCCTGACGGACTTGGAAACTGATACTGGCTCGAACCACACCGGAACCTCTGCTTGCTCCGCCACTGGAGTTTCTCCGTTAGCAATTGATGATTTATGAGAAGTGGATGACTACTTACACTTGCAAGCTGTTTCCAGTGACTCGGGAGTGAGGTTGGCATCCAGTAACACAACCGGTGCTGCTTGGATGATGGTCGAGAATTGCGAGATCCAGTCCGGGGTCAGGTGTTTCTCCTGGAAGCTTGATCAGGAGAAGAAAGCACTGACATACTCACAACTGTTCCAGTGTCGGCTACACCAGCAGCGACTTCGCCCGTGGTGTCGAAAGCGATAGAGATGACTGGCGTGGCTGCTCCACAACACCTTCGAATGCCTGGAAACCTTCACTGTGAGCAAAACCAAGAGCGTGCTACTACCGTTTGTCGTTAAGCCCAGAGACTTCCAGTGATCCACCAGAGCATTTCCTAGGCAGAAATCTCAAAGTTTAGAAGAACTTGGGAAAGATCATAGCATCTTTAACCAGCAATGTCGTCCCCGACGATACTGATGAGAAACGAAGGCACTCCGAGCTTGGCCATGCACTCGGCCACATTTCTCCCGACTCCACCATGGCTGTACTTGACCTGCAAGAACCATAGTCACCAAAAGGACAAACACTTCAGTGGAGATTTTTTGTTTCGGGGAGATACCTGGCCGACGACTGTTGTGCCACGACTGAGCTGAGTGGAGGGAAAGGATTGGATGTCCGCTACCATGGCACCGACAACCACCGGAAGACCGCAGGAACTTGTGTTGTCACGATCAATGCTCTAGAAGCAAACAAAGTCAGTAGCAGCGCCAGGAGAGCGACTCACCGTCGTCGCAGCTTGAAGATGGCGAGCTATGGCCGAAACGCGGCTGTGCCCCGTCTCCATTCCTTGATAGGGCTTGGAAACGAGATCCACCTGGGCGATGAAGTTATTCGAGTGGATGTTTGCGAGTAAGACATAGGCGGCAGTGTTGGCTGGATCGAAGCATCCAGCAGCCCAATTCCTTCTCCTACAACACGATCATCGCGGCGCTCGTCCGCAACGGCTGCGTCAGCTACGCCAGGGATTGTTTGACTCGTTTTTGACACGGTCTCGTGGAATCACATGGACGAGACGAGGCAACTGTTTGAGCAGATTCCACACAAGAGCATGTACGCCTCAAATCCTCTCATTGCAGCATATACCCGGACTGGGCAACCTGATCATGCCCGACTCGTGGACGGGGACTCATGCCCGCGTGCTCGCCGTTTCAAAGGAAAAGAAGGTGTTGGATGCGATGCCCGTGTGGGACGTTGTGTCTTGGAACGGTTGTGATATCACCACATACGGCATACTAAGCACCATCTCTTGGAACGCAATGGTGCAGCAGTGGATTTCTCTACGAGGCTTGGCTTTTGTTTGAGGGCACTCTTACGGGTATGCTGTGCTCAGAAGGGTTATCGTGGCAAAGCCGCCAACTTGTTCCACACAATGGTTATGCTTGAGGGGCTTTTGCATCTGCAAGCTCTCGATGAGGCGGTTGGTTTGCTGGAAAGATGCCACAACACAATGACATGGCCTGGAATTCCAATCTCATGCGCATCACGGGGGCACGAGAGCTGATGAACGCAGCCCAGGAAACACCATTCCGGATGAGCTTCCGGAATGGTGTTTCCTGGGCTGCGTTCGGGAGCGCAAAGTTCGTGTTTGAAGAGACGGTTCTCGCGAGAGACGTTCTAACGTTTACTGCGATGGTGAGCCCGAGCTGGAAACGTGAAGGAGGCGAGACTTTGTTTCGAAAGAGTGTGGTCTCGTGGAATTCCATGCTCCAGGCCTACCCAGAACGACTGCGTGAGCGAAGCACTGGACTTGTTACACACGAGCAATGCCATGATCCACGCCAATTGTCTGCTTGACGACGCAAAATCTCTTTTTGACAGGCTACTAGTGACTTGGACTGGGATGATAGCCGCATATGCTCAGCTCGGGCACGTCCATACAAGTCTTCTCGGGCATTCCGGACAAGTGCTGGACAGGATTCCTTGCCGAGAGGTCCCGGCTTGGAATGCTGCGATCACGGGCTTGATCCAGGCAAGCACTGGAGCTGTTTGCGACAATGGGCCGCGCTGGGGGGATGTAACGTGTCTTCTGTCCGGCAGGCAAAGATTCACGAAAGCTTGGCTGCTGGCTGCTCGAACAACGGAAACTCGATCGGCATGTATGGCAAATGCCACCATCATCGCGTTCCAGCAGTGACGCTGCTGCTGCTGCATGGTCACGAAAATCTCCCAAGCTTGATCCAGACGGCCGCGGCGTACGCACAGAACGGCCACAACCCCGCGGCGTGGAGCTGTTTCGAGTCATACTGTGGATACGACTGTGAACCTTCGTCGCCAGGCACATTGTAACCGACAGAAGAACCGGCTAACGAGAATTGGTAGCGACAGGAACACAAGTGGAAGGTGTGGAATCCGAAGGATCAGAGCCTCCCTTGAATGAACAAGATGACGATGAGGAGGACGAGTTAAACAACATCGATCAAACTGGAGAGGAGCCAAAGATAAGTCATCTCGTAGTAGCGCAGTTTGAGAAGGTTTGGTTGTCTGAAGTTAGAGATGGAGTTGACTTTGTCTTTGCAGGTAACTAGATCAAAGAGCAAGTGGAAATGTATCCTCGAGGATGGGATTATGAACCTCAATAATCGTGACAGTCTTTTTGTATACCCTCAGGATGGAGAGTTCGATTGGACCCTTAGTTGAGGGGATCATATAAAAGTTCCATCAAAACTTACTTTGTAAAAATTCGAGAGAATCCAAAGAAGTTTTGGAAGAATTTTGATCGCGGTACCCGGGCTAAGCTCGGACACCCGAGGTCAGGCACCTCACCCTAAGACCCCACTCTCCCGCTCCATGCTCTTGCTCCCTTGGGCGTCTCGCCGGATCAGAATATATGATCTCGCTATCTCCTCGATCCTGTCATCCTTTGAGAAGCATTTCGTCCAGGAAACCACGTCGTGGCAGCGATTGAACTTCTCATCACGACTCCTACGTCTTGAGGCTGCATTACATCTGCCACTTCCTGCATGCTGCAATCTAGACACTGAAGCTAGCACAAAAGGAGGAAAAAAACATCTCTTACCCACAGTTCGTGAGAACGTTCTGATCCTCCTTCTTGCCTCCCTTCTTTCCACTGCTGGCTGTGTTTCGGACCTGAAATAAGTTCATGATACACAGACCTTAGGAATACAGACCGTGAATAACTGGGTGAACTTACGTCAGTTTTCGTCCGCCCACTCCAAGGAAAGGGTTAAAGGGTTTAAGACAATTTTATTATGGTATTTTTTAAAATTCCACTTTAATGTGATTGTTCGTTTATTCAGCGATTGCAGTATTGGTTGGACAGCCAGATTTTGGTTCTCCCGCTCCAGCTCACCGTCGCACGTTGACAAAACGTTGAGTCACGGTGAAGTTGTCTCTCACATTTGTTTTGTTTCTTCTTCAGGGCTCTTTAGCTTGCAAAGGAGAAACCCAGTGATAGATGGGTTGGAGCTGTAATGTCGGCATTGGCGCAAGCAAAGTACATGACGGGTATGATAACTTTGTAGCCTTTTTCATACGGAACAATAGTCACGGGCGACAATGAAGCATCGGCAGATTTGTTTCGTGAAGCTTTGAGACTGATGGAGAGGAGTACCACGGAAGATCCACACCTAGTGTACGAGAAAAGAGTCCTAGAATGTCCTAGAAAGAATTTATGTTCTAGTATGAGATTTTATTTGCTTTTGTCGACCTTTCAAACCCATATTACCTGGTTTATTGTATCATTTGCTTGATACCAAAGCGCTATAAGGTGTCTCATCGATAAATGGGGGCACTTCCCAGATTTCCGCAATGCTTTTGCCTAGAACACAACCAATCAAGGAGTTATATCGAAACTCGTTAGTACCTCTCGAAAGCTCCTCTTGATAACGAATTGGGAACTTTTCTCTCAGCTCCGGCTCTAGCTTGTTTAGTTTTTCTTCAAACCGTAGTTTAACAGCGGAAATGTACTCAGCCTGTAGAACAATACGAGTTAAAATCAAAGCCAGCTGCCAACGTACCAGCATTTGTGAACCGAGTTTTGGTCCATAAACTTTGTAAAACACGCGCACTATGTTGAATGAGTTGTCTTTGACGTCCTCCTATATTCATCATCCGCAGGGGAAATCATTAAAGCCTTTTGTAACTCACCTCGTAATCAGACCTGCATATATATATATAAAAGGAAGTTAATCAGACAACAAATCCACGGGGATCACTTACAAGTTATCTGCTAGCTCCACAAGAAGATTTGACAACTCTAGAAAGCAGAAGTGGAACTCATTCACCTCTTCTCCCCTCATTTTGTAAAGCAAGAGGTTGAGCAACTTGTAGTCGGCTGATTTGAACTCCAAAGCTCTGCGAGCATCTAGGATTGAAATTTGATCTTCTGGACCGGAACGACAAATGGATTGCTCTAGTTTCAAGTAATGGCATCCTTTCAAAAGTTCATTTGCCATCCTGCATTGTTTCAAGCAATGATTGAGCCAGTTGAATGGACATCAGACGTACCTATCCGTCCAGAGATTTCGAGCCGCGAGTTCCAGTTTAAGTCCATAAAAGGGATCCACGTCATTGACTGGGTCATGGATATCCTGCATTTTCTTGAGAGCTTTCTCGTATTCTACATCGACCTGTGCCCATAACAATTCAGATTATCCATAGGGCTCTTGGAATTACAGACCTCATACACATAAGCCTCCGTGAAAGCAAGAACTGGCAAGTACTTGAAGTTGTGTTCGTGGTTGCTGGGATCCAGGCCATGGAACATGAAATGTGAGATGCACTAAAAGCACGCGGTTGTCAGTCATGGAAATTGCAACTACATCTTACAAAATCATGGAGTGATGTTCTGGAGCGTTCCAAAGCTTCCAATGAAACATGAAGCCGATGAGGCAGGTCAAGGTTTTGGTTTTGCTGTGGAGCTGCAAGCTGACAAGCTCCCTGAGATGAGAAAGAATGGATAGGCTTCAAAAATCTTAAGCCACTCCTGCAAGTGCTAGCCTGCATCACCACGTTTACACTCATTGGATCAGGGATTCACAAGAACTTCTGTGAAGACTAAGTCACTGAGGATAGAATTTATAGTGACATTCTCAATAATATGCTATTTCTGCTCATCTGTCTAAGGTGCAGATTTAATACATATATATTCGTCTAAAACATCATAATACGAGGGATTGAGATCCTTCTGACCCACAAAAGATCATTGAAAGGGACAATAGAGTGCTACATATGTTTTGGACAGTTTTTAAAAACTTGTAGGACCAGATAAATAACTTATTTAACAAGTCAAACTTTATTGTCAGTAAATATAAAAATTGTATTGCTGGGACCTATTCTGCAATGCATGGATTTTTTTCTCTCTGTGGTCCCTCATCTTCTCTTCATTCGTGCTCGATCCCCCACAACCTGTTGTGCGTGTTGACAATATGTACGTCTGGTCTTGCTTGTCACAAGAAAGATTGGTGAGATCTCTTGTGGGCCCTTGTAGAATATAGAAGTGTACAATATAGCTGTACATATATAATTGTGGCAGGTGACGAGAGGATATTGTATTGTGTACATATTTATATTAATATAAACATAAAGATACATATCTGTCACAATTGGAATTAAGCTCCTCCATACCTCCCAACCCAACAAAAGATCACCAAAAAGAAACAATGGACAGTGCTAAGAATTGCAAATTAAGATGACAAAACAATCCAGCTAGAGATTTTATACAAGTGATGGCAGCAGAAAAAAAGAAAAGTATTGCATCTTGTTTTTGGTGAACCTTTATCTCTTGTACAATATACAATATATAACACCCACCGCAAGGAACGCAAGTATGCAGATATGACAATTGCTGTGGCCGTTTTCCAATCTCAACCCCCAAGAAGCATGAGGTAGACAGATTTGGTGGATGACACTCTGGCCAACAAAAGCTGTGAAAACTTGTTACAAAACATTACAAAAAAGGTTTGGCATTTCTTGGTGCAAAAATCCAAATAAAAGGCAGAAAATGAATGTAAACACTTTGAAATTTGAACAAGAATTGCCAATGTATGGTTTGGTGGATCTCCCTAGTGACACGAACCACAGGAATATTTTGAAAATATTCTATAGTTTGTGGAATTTAAGGCTATAACACCTTCAAGGGTTGAGAAGTTGGCCTCTTACTTGTTTCATCACAGTAGCATAAGCTAAAGTCAAAGTATTTGGACTATTTAGAGATTTTGACTATTTTTGAAGTTGATGGCTAATAAATGTTTTGTTATCATGTAACTCTTGCCATTTTATAGTTATTCCTTTTTATCCACACTTTATTTGCTGTAAATATAGTAAATTTTCTTATAATGAACCAATTGTTAAGTTTAGATCAATAGGCCATTGTAACAAAGAATCCAGGCCATGGAACATGAAATGTGAGATGCACTAAAGGCACAGGCTTGTCAGTTATGACAATTGCAACTACATCTTACAAAATCATGGAGTAATGTTCTGGAGCGTTCCAAAACTTCCAATGAAACATGAAGCCGATGAGGCAGGTCAAGGTTTTGGTTTTGCTGTGGAAATGCAAGCTAACAAGCTCCTTGAGATGAGAAAGAATGGATAGGTATCAAATATCTAAATATCCTTTTGACCCTCTTGAAAGGGACAATAGAGCGCTACAAATGTGGACAGTTTTTAAAAACTTATTTCCTAAGTGAACCAGATAAATAAACAAGTAAAACTTTACTATCAGTAAATATAAAAATTGTATTGTGACAGATAGGAAGCATGGGACCTATGATGCAGTACATGGATTTTTCTCTCTCTGTGGTCCCTCATCTTCTCTTTTCTCCTGTTTGATCCCCTGCAACCTGTTGCACGTGTTGACAATATGTACGTCTGGTCTTGCTAGTTGCAAGGAAGATTGGTGAGATCTCTTGTTGACCCTTGTAGAATATAAAAGTGTACAATATAGTTATACATATATAACTGTGGTAGGTGATGAGAGGATATTGTATTGTGTACATATTTATATTAATATAAACATAAAAATACATATCTGTCACAATTGGAATTAGGGATCCTCCCATACCTCCCAAAGATCATCAAAAGAAATAATTGATAGTGCTAAGAATTGTAACTTAAGATGTCACAGGTCATGGACTGTTGCGAATGATGCTTGTTATCTATAACAGGCTAAAGTATTACGTCTTGTTTTTGGTGAACCCTATCTCCTGTAAAATATAAAGTACACAATATACAATATATAACACCCACCACAAGGAACGCAAGTATGCAGATGTGACGATTGCTGTGGCCGTCTTCCAATCTCGACCCCCAAGAAGCATGAGGCAGACAGATTAGGCAGACGACACTGTGGCCAACGAAAGCTGCGAAAACTTGTTACAAAACATTACAAAAAAAGTTTGGCATTTCTTGGCACAAAAATCAAAATAAAAGGCAGAAAATGAATGTAGGGATTCATGTAAGACACTTCGAGATTTGAACAAGAATCACCAGTGGATGGTTTGGTGGATCTCCCTAATGGCGCTTGAGGAGCTCCTGCTAGGATATACTAGGGCTCCGTGCCCCCGTCACCGCCGAGACTGCTGGTAAAAGCATTTTTGTCGCCATGGGCGGGAAGTAAGATTCCTTGCTCCCAACACTGTGCAACCACCGCAGCTCACGGCACACGATGCTTTCTGGAAGAGCATGGCATCTTCGTCCCCTAGTATCACTACCAGTGGCTTCTCGTTTGCACCTGAGGAGCAACATCACCTTCATTGGGATAAAGAAAGAGATTGTCTGTGCCAGTGCATCCTCAGGTAATCGCTGTAGATTTTACGACTGTCGTTGCTGCCAATGTAGAACTTGCACAGCTGATGATAGCCCAAGCGAGCAAGCCCCGTCCCTTGCAGATCTGCAAACATTTGCCTCCACCACGATTTCTGAGCTCATGAAAGAGGAAAAGAAACTCGATGGAGCTTTGCTGAGACATGATAGTGACACGGTGTTACCTTTCACAACATTGCAAACTCTCATTTCGGAATATATGGTGGAGAGCCTCAGTGTGCCCACTTTTAGAGTTGGATATACGATCACAACGACCGCACTTGACATTCTCTACCAACAAGTAAGCTCTTCTCGCGGACGCTAATACATCCTTTTCCTTCTTGGCTTTATCCCTTTACTTTATCGACTTTAGATCAAATGCAAAGGTGTCACCATGACTGCTTTGTTGGCCAAAGCCACTGCGTTAGCGCTTGCTCAACACCCAGTTGTGAACGCAAGATGCAAGGATGGGAAAAGCATCTCTTACAACTCCAGCATAGATCTTGCGGTTGTCGTTGCCATCGATGGTGGTCTCATCACACCCGTGCTCCAAAATGCTGACAAAGTAAGCCAAACTCTCAGCCTTCGCTCAGCGTCTGTGCTTGTTTTCAGATTGACATTTATTCCTTATCACGGGAGTGGAAGAAACTTGTGAAGAAGGCCAGGGCCAAGCAGCTCCAGATATCCGAGTGCATGGGTGGTAAATATTGTGTTTTAAGTTGGAGTCAATTGTTATACTCATTGCATTAATTCAGAAACTTTCACCATTTCCAACATGGGAATGTTTGGAGTGGATCGCTTTGACGGGGGCCAAGTATGTAGGTCTGTCTAGTTTCGGGATCAATGCTATTCTTTTGCAGAGTGCGATTCTGGCAGTAAGTTCATCTAGACCCACCATTGTTACGTCCGGAGCTGGCCTTTTCAGGGTGGAAAGTCAAATACAGGTAAACTTTGTGATCTAATGTGATCTCGGTATTTGACCACGCTTTGCGAGACAGGTGAATGTTACTGCTGATGCTCGGATCATTTACGAGGCTGAAGTTGCGGCTTTTCTACAAACTCTATCTAAAATCATCAAGGATCCTAAGGATCTCACCTTATAGCGTAGATTATATCCCATCTAGAATCTTGTGTTTTAATTACTATAGTTAAAAACACATTCTTATATTGCTGTCTAAGTTGGGCCTTCCATTATTAAAATATGACAGAATAAATTTTGCTTGTTGATTTTTGTATGTAAAATATAATGTATTGGGGAATGGGACCATCTGTCACAATTGGGATCCTCCTGACCCACAAAAGATATTGAAAGTGACGATTGAGCAAAAGCTACATATATACTTATATATTTGTCGCAAGATACCTAAGTATATTCCAATCTGTATACATAAAGAACTAAGCTTACTTCCACATGCCAGTATGCTAGAAATGATTCTTACAATTGTGCTCACGCTTGGTCTCATACTAGTTGTGCTCTTGTGTACTAACAAGCGAAATCAAAGTTTTCCACCATCTCCAAGAGCGCTGCCCATCATAGGCCACATTCATTTGGTAGGAAAGAAACTTCCGCATGAGTATCTTTTCCGGCTTGCAAAGCAGCATGGAGGGCTCATGTACCTGCAGCTGGGGAGAATCAAGACACTAGTAGCTTCGACACCAGCTGCTGCAGAAGAAGTTCTCAAGACTCATGACCGTGCATTTGCTTCCAGGCCTGCAAACTCAGCAGCCAAGTATTTTGGGTACGACGCGACGGATTTGGTATGGGCTCCTTACGGTGATCACTGGAGGCATTTGAGGAAGATTTGCACTCTTGAGTTTTTCATTACAAAGCGCGTGCAGATGTTCCAGCCCGTGCGGAAGCTGGAAATGTCCATGCTCATCACGGAACTTGTGGAAGCATGCAACCAGAGAAGGCCTGTAGATATGACTTCCAGGTTTTTCCAATTCGCCTTCAACACCATGAGCCGCATGGTGTTGAACAAGAGCATTTCGGACGCCTCAGGTAGTGAATCTGAAAAGCTGAAAGAATTCCTCAACAACCTCAATGAAGCCTCCAAAGTTGGGAATGGTCTGCAAATCGGGGATCTTATCCCATGCCTCAGCTGGGCTGATCCCAAAGTCTTCAGGATCAAGTGGCTCCAAACACAACTGGTGAACTACCTTGGAGAGCAACTTCAAGAGCACAAGAAAAACCGGGAGTCTCATGACGAGGTGAAGGATTTTATGGACGTTTTGATTGCTGGTGGAGTTCTAGATGATACCAGAATCAAGGCGTTGACTTCGGTAAGACATAGTCTAATTCGGGAGACGTTTGAAGTACTAACTTGTTGTTTTCGCGTCTCAAGGATATGCTTGCAGCAGGTACAGACGCCATCGCAGTCACAATTGATTGGGCTCTGGCCGAGCTCATGAGAAATCCCGAGTTAATGCAAGAAGTAAAACAAGAACTGGAGGAGGTTGTCGGAAGCAAAGGTACCGTGGAGGAGGAGCATATCCCAAAGCTCGAGTTTTTGCAGGCCATAGTCAAAGAAACACTTCGCTTACATCCTCCGGCACCTTTGCTAGCTCCTCACGAATCCGTGGAATCTTGTAACATCTGGGGATACAACATTCCTGCAGGAACAGGGCTGCTGGTGAATGCGTATGCTCTTGGAAGAGATGAATCTACTTGGAGCGAGGCCAACAAGTTTAATCCCAAACGTTTTCTGGAGACAAAGTCTGATGTGCAAGTCACAGGTCAGAACTTCGAGCTGATACCCTTTGGATCAGGCCGAAGAATGTGTCCCGCATTGAGCATGGGTCTCACTATGGTGCACTATGCTCTGGCTACAATGCTGCACACATTTGAGTGGAGCCTCCCAGATGGAAAGGACGAGGTCAATATGAAAGCTTACTTTGGCATTGTTTTAATCAGAGAGGAACCCCTAATGCTCGTCCCACGACTGGCAAAATCATGTCCTTGATCCAGCAGCCAACAAGAGAGGTTGTTTTGTTTTAATAAGAAGAGCTGATTTCAGCTCTCGAGCAATCCTACTTGGCTCTAATTGAAATTTTAATGGGTGATTCATTAACGTGGCTTGGAGGCGGAGATGGATGTAGTGTTGCTCTTTGCTCAGCCACTAGGAACTAGAGCAGTGTCAAGACTCCGATAGTGTTTCTCCCAAACCAGCCAGTTCTTTCTCGTTTGGCGATATATAAGCGAGGACACTAAACAGTTTCGTCCGCAGTACTTTCTTCTCCTGGTCAAGTTTCCAGGAGAAACACTTGACCCCGGAATGGATCTCACAATTCTCATCCAAGCAGCACCGGCTGTGTCGCTGGATGCCAACCTCACTCCCGAGTCACTGGAAACCGCTTGCGAGTGTAAGTGGTTATCCAATTCTCATAGATCATCAATCGCTAACGGAGAAACTCCAGTGGCGAAGCAAGCAAATGTTCCAGTGTGGTTCGAGCCAGCATCAGTTTCCAGTATCGTACGTAAGTTTTATCTTATAATTCATGAGCTATGACTCACAAAAAGGCTTTTCTTTTTGTTTTCTCCACTGCGAGCAAAACGGAGAGAGAACTACTACCGTTCGTCGGTAAGCCCAGAGCCTTCCAGTGATCCACCAGAGCATTTGCTAGGAAGAAATCCGAAGTTTAGAAGACTTGGAAAGATCATTGCCTCCTTTACCAGCTATGTTCGTCCCCTACAACACTGATGAGAACGAAGGCGAGTTTGGCCATGCACTCGGCCGCATTTCTCGCGACTCCAGGGCCTGCAAGAACCATAGTCACCAACAAGACAAGCTTTTCAGTGGCGATTTTTGTTTTGAGATCTTTTGATCGGGAGGTACCTGGCCGACGACTGTTGAACCGGCAACACTTTTGTCGCCATGATAGAGCGCAAGGAGAAGCGAGTTTATACTCACCGTCGTTGCAGCTTGAAGATGGCGAGCTCTGAAACGCGGCTGCGCCCCGTCTCCATTCTCCGAAAGCTTTGGAAAGGAGATCCAACTGGCTTACTCCTCGCCCCGGGAGTGGATGTTTGCGAGCAAGACGTAGGCGGCAGCGTTCGCTGGATCGAGCTCCATCACCCAGTCACCACCCACATCCACACCGCTGCTACCCAACAGAGTCGCCCACGCCACTGGATCCGGGTGGAAGGGCATATGTCGGATCAAGTCCTCGGCTTGCTCGGCCATGGCTGCTCGTCCCAGTCCGTCGATCACACACATGTAGTGCGTGGGAGCCGCGTCAACTCCCTGGTAGTCTCGCTGGAGGAGCGACTCAAAGCTCCACCTCGCGGTTTCCAGCATCCCGCCATGGCTGCACGCCGACAGCAAGCTCACAAACGTGATTTCGTCCGGCTCCACGCCCTCCACATTCATCACTCGAAACAGCTCCACCGCCTCGGGGTTGTGCCCGTTCTGTGCATACGCCGCCACCATCGCGTTCCAGCACACGAGCTCCTCCTGCTTGCAGCCATGACGCTGCTGCTGCTGCTGCTGCTGCATGGACACGAAGATCTCCCAAGCTCGATCCAGCCGGCCGCATTTGCCATACATGCTCAGCAACGCATTGCCAACTTTGATCGAGTTTGCGTTGTCCGAGCAGCCAGCAGCCAAGCCTTCGTGAATCTCTGTCCCGTGCCGGATTGAGGACATGTTGCCGCACGCATCTAAGACCTCGATGTACGTTACTTCGCTTCCTCTCAGTCCTTCCACGTCCATTGTGGCAAAGAGATCCAGTGCTTGCCTGGGATGCCCGCTGAGGGCATAGCCCGTGATCGCAGCATTCCAAGCCGGGACGTCTCGGCAAGGTATCCTGTCCAGCACCGCTCGAGCTCCTGCCATGTCTCCGTTGTTGGCATACGCCGCCACCATAGCCGTCCACACAACCACGTCCTTCTTGTCCGGAATGCTCGAGAAAACTTGCATGGCTTTCTGGACGTGACCAAGCTGAGCATACGCGGCGATCATCCCAGTCCAAGTCAGTAGATTCCTGGTGGCCATCCTGTCAAAGAGAGATCTTGCGTCGTCGAGCAGACCATTACGAGCAAAGGCGTGGATCATGGCATTGCAGCACACAAGGTCCGGCTCGGGTGTTTTCGCAAACAAGTCCAGTGCTTCGTCTACGCAGTCGTTCTGGGCGTAGGCCTGGATCATGGAATTCCACGAGACCACGTCGCGATGCGGCATTCTCTCGAAGCAAAGTCTCGCCTCCTTCACGTTTCCGGCTCGGGCGTGGGCCGTCACCATCGCAGTAAAAGTTAGAACGTCTCTCGCGAGAATCGCCTCTTCAAACACCACCTTTGCCTCTCGCATCAGCCCCGCGCTCCCGAGCGCAAGTATCATCTCATTGCACGACACCGCATCCCGGCGAGGTATCCTTGAAAACGAGGCTTGCGCTTCTGCCAAGCATCCTCCTTGCGAGAATGCAACCACCAACGCAGCCCAGGAAACACCATTCCGGAAGCTCATCCCATCGAACCATGCTTTCGCAGCCCTCGTGTCCCCGTGCTGGGCATGAGCTATGATCATGGAATTCCAGGCCATGTCGTTGTGTTGTGGCATCTTTCCGGCAAAGCCAACCGCCTCATCGAGATCTTCCAGATGCACAAGCCCCTGAAGCATAGCAGTCCAAGAAACTACGTTCCGAACGGGCATTGTGTGGAACAAGTTGGCGGCTTTGCCCATGTAACCCTTCTGAGAAAACGCGGTCAGCATACCCGTCCAGGACACCACATTCTTGTCCCGAGTGCTCTCAAACAAAACCCACGCTTCGTCGAGAAACCCACTGCGGCAGTAAGCCTGCACCATTGCGTTCCAAGAGATGGTGCTTCGTTCTGGCATATCGTCGAACAAAGCCTTTGCCTTCTTAAGATGCCCGTTCTGGGTATGTGCTGATATCACAACGTTCCAGGACACAACGTCCCACACGGGCATTGCATCGAACACCTTCTTTGCCTTTGAAACGGCGCCACCCTGAGAGCACGCGGTCATGAGCCCCGTCCACGAGAACAAATCACGCCGGGCAGACACTGTCATCGTCTCAAACAAGCGCTGGGCATCGTCAGGTTGCCCACTCCGGGCATATGCTGCAATAAGAGCATTCGAGGCGTACGTGCTCTTGTGTGGCATCTGCTCAAACAGCTGCCTCGCCTCGTCAATCCATCCGCTGTCGATGTAGCCCTTGATCATGGCATTCCACGAGACCGTATCAAACACGAGACGCGATGTGTCAAACAAATCCCTCGCGTAGCTCACGCAGCCGTTGCGGACGAGCGCCGCAATCATCATGTTGTAGGAGAAGGAATTGGGCTGCTGGATGCTGCGGAAAACCCCCGCGGCATCCTCCACGCTCCCGCAAGCGCCATACATTTGCACGAGCAGATTGGCCAGGAACTTGTCCCGTCCCACATCCCTCCCGCTCGCCACGATCTGCGAATGCAGCCGCCTCGCATCGCGGAGCACACCCGAGCTCGTGCATTCCCGGATCAGAAGCTCGATCGGCAGCGCCAGGCATTCCTCCCGCGCCAAGTTCTTGCCGCGCATAGACTGCTAGCATCCTCCGAAAATTAGGGTTCTAGCACGTTTGTCCGACGTGGCGGATATGGCCGCTATGGCGACTGGATTGTCTTGGGCACGGCCAGGTACTACGAGCTGTAGCGCGAGGCAGGGAATCAGCATTGGCCCTGGCACTGGCATTGGGTGCTTGCGATCGAGAGCGCGATTCCTCAGCAGTGGTCTCCAAATTTCTTGGCCGCCCAGCAGCAGCACTGGCAGCAGTAGCATTGGCATCGGATTGACGAGGAGGAGGAGGAGAAGCGTGATTGCAATGAGCTACGAGGCTGGAATCGGTGTGATGGGAACCAAAGTGGGGATGATGACCCACTTCATGCCCGATGGCCGAGCGATCCCAGTCACGGTGATTGGATTCCACGAAGGGAACATCGTGACCCAGGTGAAGACCGAGCCCACCGACGGCTACAACGCGGTCCAGGTCGGCTACCTCCGCGTCCGCGACACCAAGCTCACCAAGCCGGAGCTCGGCCACCTCAACAAGATCGGCACCATCCCCATGCGCCACCTCCAAGAGTTTCGGCTCGTCAGTGTGGATGGATTCGAGCTATCGCAGCGGCTCAACGTCGAGGACATCTTCAAGGTCGGGGATCTAGTCGATGTTTCTGGCAAGAGCATCGGCAAAGGCTTCCAAGGTTAGATTTTGATCTTTCCAATGTTTTGTTTGTCACTCACCGGTGTGATCCAACTCCAGGGGGTATCAAGCGCCACAACTTCAAGCGGGGACCCATGACCCACGGATCCAAGAGCCACAGGCAGCTGGGATCCATCGGCGCTGGAACCACGCCGGGGCGTGTGTATCCCGGGAAGAAGATGCCCGGCCGGATGGGCTTCCAAAAGACAAAGATCCGCAAGCTCGAGATCATCAAAATCGACCCGGAGCTGCGGGCAGTGCTCGTCAAGGGCGCTGTTCCTGGCAAGCGTGGCAACCTGTTGAGAATCACGCCCGCCAAGATAGTTGGCAAGAACATCCCCAAGAACTAGAGCATTAGAAGGAAGAAAAAAGAGTTTTTGTTGTAAAGAGTGACCTTAAGATTGGAGCTTGGAGAGTGCTGCGCGGAAAGCTTGGAATTGCCGGCATGGCGACGACGAGGGATCATCGAAGCTGGTAAGAACATCCCAAGAACTAGCATTAGAAGAAGAAAAAAAGAGCTTTTCCTGTAAAAGGAGTACCTTGTGCTAAGGGCGGGCAATGGAGCTGCGGGAGAGTGCTGCGCGGCAAGAGCTCGGAATTGCCGGGCAAAAATCATCGATGGTGACGACGAATCGAAGCTGGCTGCTGGCGGCGTCTAAGGCTTGCAGCGACAGTGACAAGGCGAGGCAAATTCACAGCGCGGCCGTGGCGAGCGGGCACGACCGAGACGTGGTTGTGTCAAGCGCGCTGGTGACCATGTATGCCAAGTGTGGAGCCCTGCGAGAAGCTTGCACCGTCTTCCACTCCATCCCCAGCACCGCTCGCGACGTCGTCTCGTGGACGGCGCTCATGCTCGCGCACGCCAGCAATGGCGCCGAGGAGCTCGCCCTCCAGATCTTCGCCACCATGATCCGCCACCACTGCGCTCCCGACGCCCAGAGCTTCGTCGTGGCACTCAAGGCTTGCACCAAGCTGGCGGCCAAGGAGAGTTCTTGCACCACGACGAAGATGGCGAGCTTGGAGAGAGGCATGGCTCTTCACTGCCAGGCGGCCAAGAGCGGCTGCGAGCTCCACCTGTTCGTGGCCAGCACCCTGGTGGACATGTACTCCAAGTGCGGCTGCATGGAGGAGGCGGCCAGAGTGTTCGAAAGAATGCCCGCTCGCAACGTCGTCTCCTGGACTGCGCTCATCCACGGCTATGCCAGCAATGGAGACGGGCTCAAGAGCTTGGAGCTGCTGGAGCGGATGATCCCCCTGTGCCGCCCAAACTCCCAGACAATCGTCGCCGCGCTCAAGGCGTGCTCGAGCTTGGCCGCCCAAGAACAGACCCAGCCTCTGATGGCTGACAGTCCAGTGACCATGATCAAGGTGGCGGCGCTGGCGCGAGGCTTTGCGATCCACTCGCGGCTGATACAACCCGCTGCTGTCGATGACGTCCTGGTTGCAAACACTCTGCTCGATCTCTACGCCAAGTGTGGCAGCATGAGCGACGCCCAGCGCGTGTTTGACAGCATTCCATCGAGCTCCAAGACGGTGGTGTCGTGGAACGCACTGATGCTGGGATACGTCCACAACGGGAGCGCTGCCACTGCTCTCGATGCCTTTGCGAGAATGCCGGACTGTGGCCTGGAGCCCGACGCTCACACCTTCGCAATCCTTGTCAATGCGTGTGGAAGCTGCGCGGCCGTGGAGCTTGGGAGATTCATCCACAGGGAAGCATCCCGGCTTGGGGTCCTAGAACAATTAGCGAGCGCTTCTTCTTCTTCCAGCATCGTGGTCGCAAACTCGCTGGTGGATTTCTATGCCAAGTGTGGGAGCCTGGACCACGCCCAAGCCCTGCTCGATTCGTGCGCCAATCGCGACGTGGTGACATGGTCCGCGCTGCTCGACGGCTACGCGCGCCTCGGCGACATGGATCTCCTCTTGGCCTCGCTGCGCCAGATGCTGGACGAGGGATTGGAGCCCAGCAGCGTCACATTCCTGTCGCTGCTCACGGCGTGCAGCCATGCCGGCCTGGTGGAGCGATGCAAGCAGGTCCTGGCCAAGATCCCCCGAAATCTGCGATCGCTGGAGCACTACCACATCCTGATCGATGCCCTGGGCCGCGCGAATCAGCTCGGAGAAGCCCTCACGCTGGTGGAGGCGATGCCCTTCGACCCCGACCCCGTTACCTGGCTCACGCTCCTCTCGGCAGCTCGCAAGTGGAACAATCTGGGCGTGGCATCGCTCGCCTTCCAAATGCTGGTGGCAATCGATCGCGACCACGCCCACGCAGCCTCCGCCTACGTGCTCATGGCCAATACGGCCACCATAGCTGGGAAGAACTAGGTTTAAGTAAGGACCCATTCCAGGTTCTTTTATTTATAGCCGCTCAACCCTAGCTAGACGCTAGGGCAGACCGGAGAGCGCCAAGCTCCGCCTCGCCATGGCTACCAGTGTCGCCAGCGTCTATCTCCATGTCATGGAGGACGTGATCAACAATGTCCGCGCGGATTTCCAAGCGGAGAATGTGGAGGAGAGCGTACTCAACGATCTCCAGTCGGTAAATTTCTCCCTCCTCCCTCCTCCCTTTGCTCTCGATCGGGAGAGCTGAGCGATATTACGCAGCTGTGGGAGCTCAAGATGATTCAATCGGGTACCATTTCTCCCGGCGAGATCCCCCAGAACCTAGGCGTTAGGAACGCTGCCGCGCAAGCAACCTCGGTCCAGGACCTCAACATCCCTTACCAAGGAAGCGAAGAGTTCACTCCCACAGCCGAGCTCCTCTTCTCCCCGGTAAGTGAGGAGAGAGAGATCCAAAAAGAAGGGACTACTTTTAACCGTGACATTGCTTGCTTGGCAGTACTCCACGCCAACACCTGGTCCGGATCAAACACCCATTGCTGACAAGAGCGGTGGCGATGTAACAATAGTCTTTCTCTTCTTGCTCGCTCGGCTTGGTGTACTAATGGCTTGTACAGGATTCACACAATCACCGAGGAGTGGACGTTAATGTCGGTATGTTTCCGATGCACAGGGAAGAAGATGAAAGATAAATCTAACGCGATTTCATTCTTCTCTGTCTGTTTTTTTTAAGCTTACCAGGAGGGTCAGGAAGACGAAGAGAATGGTTCCGGACAAGGCCCTGTTACCAAAGTAAATTCTTTGCAATGCCCGCTTTGGCTTGGTTAATGTCGAGCTTTGGCAGGACTTCTTTACACTTACATCAGGAAAGAGAAAGCGGGACGACTTACCCGCGAACTATTTCCCTGGAGACTATATTCCCCAGCATGACGGAGCCGCAGATACCCCTGAGGTGGAGTTCCATACTTCTTTTCCTTTTATCATCCTTACAGATATTGGTTCTCCAGGAAACTCGAAGGCCGAGCATCCCTCAACACGATGGGGCAGATGACAATTATGATGATGAAGTGCGTGTGTTTGCTCTACTGTTAGATTGTTGTTAACATGGGTTCTTTTGTAGGTTGCCCAAGAAGACTACAATGAGCCTGGCGACGAAGGTTAACAGTTGTATCCACAGTGCCTGTCTTCATGGCTTTTTGTTTATGAATGTAGAACATCCGCAGCCGGCTAACGAGACTCTGGTAGCGACAGCAACACAAGTGGAAGGTGTGGAATCCGAAGGATCAGAGCCTCCCTTGAATGAACAAGATGACGATGAGGAGGACGAGTTAAACGACATCGATCAAGCCGGTGAGGAGCCAAAGACAAGTCATCTCGTACTAGCGCAGTTTGAGAAGGTTTGGCTGTTTGAAGTTTGAGCCACTTGCAATGCAGTTGACTTTGTCTTAGCAGGTAACTAGATCAAAGAGCAAGTGGAAATGTATCCTGAAGGATGGGATTATGCACCTCAATAATCGTGACATTCTTTTTGTAAAGGTCTGAATTTGCTTCATGTTCTACCCTCTCAATTCACTCTCTTTTTCCAGGCAAATGGAGAGTTCGATTTTTAAACGTTGTTCGTTTAGCTGAGCCTAAATAAAGGGTTTTATTTATTGTTAAAGTTCTCCCACTCTTCTGAGGTTTTGGTTTTTAAGATAGGGCGACGTGCATAGTTGAGAATGGCGGCCAATGCGTTTCACAGGTGAGCTCGGTTGAATTCCACTTTTTTTGTGCCTAAGTGATGGTACCCAACAGGTTTGTTGTGCCCACTCATTCTCATCTCTTTCAACAGCAGCAGCAACAGCAGGAAGGGCCTTTGCTTCGAGTTCTTCATCGCCGAAAACCACTGAGAACCTTCGTCGCTGCCAGGTGCAGATTGTAAAGCGTGTTCTTTGCGAACTTAACCAGCGCGTTTTACAGGAAAGACGTAGCTTCCACTACGTCGAGTAGTACCCACTTGGAGAAAACAGCAGAAGTTGTCGCTGTAGATGAACTCAAGAAGGATCTGGACGGCCTGCGCCAGAAGCTGGCCAATCTGATTGAACAAGGAGAAGAAGAATATGCGGAGGCTTTGCTCGACGCCAATTACAAGGTTCTGAAGCGTCAGCTGGACGGCGGTGAGCAAGGAATTGAGCAGGCGGCTCTGCTAGATGTTCTTGCTCAAGGTCATCTGGACATGGGGGACGTTGAAGGCGCTGCACCACTTCTTACACAGGTACATTTTATTTCTAAGGCCTCTGAAATGGAACTTTTCCTGTTACAGTTGACACAACTTATGGAGAAGAACCACTTTGACAGTGCTAAACCAGAACCTCTTGTTGATAAAGTTGTGGAGCATATGGCTGCTATGTATGCAACCCTGGATCAACCCGACCGGGCTATAGAGCTGTACGAGCGATGTCTTCGCATGCAGGAAGACTTGTACGGTGGTAAAAGTCTTATTTTTTCTATTTCATCCTTGCCTGCTCTATCTTACGATCGCTTTTTCTGAATAGGGAACGACAGCCCACTCCTCGTCAATGCGCTTTTTGGTTACGCAGCTGCTTGCAAAGATGCTGGTCATTTGGATAAGAGCACCGAACAGTACATTCGGGCGATTGCAATATTGGAGAAAGCAAACGGGCCGGACAGCCAGATTTTGGTTCTCCCGCTCCAGCATCTTGGTCTCGCTCTTTTGGAACGTGGCAATCACGTTGAGGCAGAGCAAACGTTGAGCAGGTATTGATTCTGGTGAGTGGTATTTCTCTCACATTTCTTTTCTTTCTTCTCCAGGGCTCTTAAGCTTGCAAAGGAGAAACCCAACGATGGACGGGTTGGAGTTGTAATGTCGTCATTGGCGCAAGCAAAGTACATGACTGGTATGATAATTCTGTACACTCTGCTCCTTTCTCATACGAAACAATATTCACAGGTGACAACGAGGCATCGGCAGATTTGTTTCGTGAAGCTTTGAGAGTGATGGAGAGGAGTACCACGCCAGATCCACTACTTATCGAGTCGATGAGAACAGACTTTTCAATGGTGTTGACAGTCCTGGAAAGGTGTGGCACACGATCTTTCGCTTTTGTTGTTGATTTCACCTCGTGTTGTCACCTCACCAGGCACAAGGAAGCACAGGAGGTTTTGGAAGACAACGTACATGCTGTCCAGAATAGGCTCGGGTCAAGTGACATTGGGCTCTTTGTGCACATGAAGAACCTGGCAGTGTCTCACGCCAACTGTGGCAACCTCGTCAAATGCGAGTCTCTAATGCGGAGATGCTTACAATTGGCCACTGCTCACTACGGTCCTAATGCACCGGAGCTATCTGGAGCGCTAGAGATGCTTGCCACGCTCCTGCACCACATGGAAAGGCACACCGAAGCGGAGCCTTTGGCTCGTCAGTCTCTGCTCTTGTGCGAGGCCAGATATGGGAGGGAACACCCGTTCTCAGGTACAACACTTGTAAGTAGGCTCCTTTCAATGGTGTGACACAATGGTGCATGCATGCAGGTGACGCTTGCAACACTCTAGCAGCAATACTGTTCGCTCTGGAGAGATTCCCGGAGGCTCATGTCTTGATGAGTAGAGTGCTCGACATCCAGACGAGGGAGCTAGGCCCTTACGATCCACTGGTTGGCAAGACGCTCGAGTACCTGGTGATGATCAACTCCAAGCTGGGCAGGGACTCAACGCAGTTGCTTAAAAGGCTCAAGGACATTCAAGGAGACAAGTGAGAAGCCGCGGCCTCCTTGATCAGATGAACAGCTTGAGCACATCATCCACGGCAATATTGGCAGCCTCTCCGGGATACTCTACGATAAGCTTTCTCACCCTGAGGTTGTCAGCGAACAAGACGAAGCGCCGGCCCCGGACGCCCATCCCGTGCCTGGTCAAGTCGATGTCCATACCCAATGCTTTGGTGAAGGTTGCGGAGCCATCGGCAAGGAAACGAACGGCATCGTTGTTGTCCGCGAACGTCTTGGACCACTGATGGGTGACGAAGGGATCGTTCACTGCAGTCACGAGAGTTATAAGTTTTGAGCAGCAGCAGCCAGGTACCTGTCAAGCAGTAGATGTTTGTGATGCCTTTGGCATGGAGACTGGGTGCTTTGCTGATGTAGCCAGGGATGTGTTCTACGCTGGAGAGACGCAAAGAATAAGAAGAGATCAAGCAGGATCGAGGAAAGAAAGTTACTTGCCTGCAACTTGGAGTGTAGGCACCTGGAACTCCGAGCAGCAAGACGCGCTTGTGAGCAAATAGGTGGCGGATGGACAGGATATGGAGGATGCGAGTAGCGGCGTCTATGTGATAGAGGATCCCGTCGGGGAGAGTGTCTCCCAGTTGGATCATGGATCCAGAGGCTAGAGGGAGGGAGCACAACTGCAAGGAAGACGAACGAATATGCTACAGGTAGCCTCGTTTATATATAACAATTGGTTTGTTACATCTCTTTCTCTCTCGCAGTGTCTATCACTCCTGGATGATGTCCTCGATGCTCACGGGTGGAAGCGACGCAAACGATGGCCTGGGCTTAGCCTTGGGCAATGGCGGAAGCGTCATCTCCCCGCACAGGATCTGGACTGCCTGCTTCATGCTGGGCCGAGAAGTTGGATCCGGGTGGCAGCAAAGCAATCCCACCTGGAGCAGTAGCAGCATCTCCACTTGCTCGAACTCGACACCCAGCTTGGGATCCGCCGCTTGGAGGAGCTTCCCATTCCTGTGGAGTCCCCACGCCCAGTCCACCAACACTCTGGAGCTGCTCGACGATGATCCACTTGACTCCTCCGTGACGTTGTCCTCCTCCTCGGTTATCGGCCTTCGACCGCTGGCAACCTCGAGCGCCACGATTCCAAAGCTGAAGACGTCCGTCTTGTCCGTGGCCTTGCCGGTGTGGAGATACTCGGGTGCCAGGTAGCCGACGGTCCCGGCGGTGATGGTCGTCTCGGGGCTACTGTCGTGCTCCATCAGCCTCGCCAGGCCGAAGTCCCCCAGCCGGGCATTCAAGTTGGCGTCGAGCATGATGTTGCTGGCTTTCACGTCCCGGTGCACGACTTGCTGCTCCCACTCGCTGTGAAGATAGGCCAGCGCGCTGCCAATCCCGACCACCACCTTAAAGCGCACGCTCCACTTCAAAGCACTGCTCGAGGCGCTCTTGTCGAAGAGGAGCTTGTCCAGGCTTCCATTGGGCATGAAGTCGTAGACGAGGAGGAGCTCGTTCTTCTCGCGGCACCAGCCTTGGAGCTGGACAAGGTTGCGGTGGCGGAGACAGCCGATGATGGAGAGCTCCGACATAAACTCCTCGCGGCCGTGCTTGCTCCCGCGATTGGCTCTCTTCACCGCCACCTCCACCTCGACTATCTCATCGCTCGTCGGTGCCTCGCTCTTCATGTCCACTGGTAGCAACCGGAGGCGACCCTTGTAGACCGTCCCAAACGCACCATACCCGAGCACCTGGCTGAATCCTTTGGTGGCGCAGCTCAGCTCCTTGAACGTGAATCTCCTCGGCCCGCTGTGCAAGTTCGACGATATCCTGCTGATCATCTTCTTGCTGTTCAAGTCGTCCGAGGACAAAGATCTTTCCTTCCCACGCCAGAAACAACAGAGACTCCCAAGGCACGAGCAGAGTTTGGACGGCTTGCTGCCACCACCCAAGTCGAGATCGTGGCGCGTCGCCCTGCTGCTGCAAGTCAGCCACAAGATCATGCTCACTATCACTGCTCCAGCTATGGCGGACGCCGTCGACACTGCCAGGAACCTGGTTGTGGCAGCCATGCAAAGCTTGCGAGTGCATCTCGTCGAAGTCTCCCGCTCCGGTTGATTTTCCTGGCCAAGATCCGGAGGAGCAGCAGCCGCCACTGCCGCAGCTGGAGGTCGAGCTTCATCCAGATGTTCGAGGCCAGAGCTAGAGAATTGCCACGAGTGGAGCGAGTGGAGCTCGATGTTTCCTCCGGTGGCGGCCGAGAATCCAACGAACATGTACTCGTCCAGGACAGCGTACAGGTTGACGCTGAGTGACAAGAGCCGCTTCTGCGGCATTTGCTCCGCGTTGTAGCTCAAGCTCACCTCCATCTCCTGGCGGCCGCTGTCGTACTGGATCCACGCCGTGATGGGTCGCCCGCTCTTGAGCTCCACTCGCTCCGACCCGGCGTCCGCGAACTCGAGCGACACCATGCTATCCACATCCACGCCGACGTGGTTGTCGTTTGGATCCATGAACTCCACGTTGAGGAAGGTGTCGAATTCCACGGCGAGGCTGTGCTGCGTGGTGGGCGGCGGCGGCCTCCCTGCCGGTGCCGAGGCCGAGAGGAATCCCAGCCATCCTCCGGGGCCGCCCTGGGTGGTGTTGCTGGGAGCGAAGATGAAGGCGAGGCCATCGCCAAAGTGGACAGCGTCGGTGTTGGTGATGGAGAAGGTGAAGGAGGTGTTGAAGGAGGCGGTGGCGTTGCTCGCCCGGTCCACCAGCCTGATGGGCGATGGGAAGAGCGCTCTCCCGGAGCTCAGGCCCCCGCTGCTGTCCTTGGTCAGCTCGATGCTCCCGTTGCGCAGGAACGCATCGCCCAGCAGCGACATGCTCCCCTGCTGGAACTCTTGCAGCAAGATGTCCGCCGATTCCACCATCACCAGCGCCATCATCACCAGCAGCCCATTACATCTCCTCATTGCTGTCGATCCAACTATAAACTGTAAGCTACTTCAAGCTCGCGATTCTCAACGAACCAATACTACCATAGCCATAGCTTGAAGGAAGCTACAGTGGTTTGGAGGATTGGATGCTGCGAAGCTGGAGAGAGAGTATACAACGGTCACATTTGACCAAAGCTAGCCAAGCTAGAGATAGAGGGCATAATCAATTCTATTCAAAGCGAGAAGAGCACTTTCGCTCAAACCAAACGTTGCACGGCACGGCTGCGTGCGCTGCTGCTGCTACTTTTGATCGATCCATCCCCGTACAAGTCGTTTCGTTTAGTGCTGCAGATAGTTGGCCAGCAGCACATAAGTTCCATCTTTGTGGGGATCCAGCTCCAAAACTCCTCGGGCTGCTCGAGCACCGTAGTCCTCCTTGCCAGTTTTACCACTCCCTAGCAAGCTCGTCCAGTCCCGCGCATCCGGTGCAAACGGCATGTTTGCGACGAGCTCCCCGGCGTCGTCCAAGTACCCCCCGCGGCTCAAGAGATCGAGCATGAGCGAGTAGTGCTGCTTTCGGGGTGTCACATTGTAGTCGGGAGCCATGGAGAAGAAGTGAGAGCAGCCGGAGCGGACGCTCCCGGCGTGGTTGCACGCCAAGAGCACGCACAGAAAGGCAACGTCGTCGGGCATGGTGGTCATCTTCATGCTGCTGAAGAGGTCCAGAGCGTCGGTCCATTGGCCGGTGTGAGCGTAGGCGCAGAGCATCACAGTCCACGACACGACGCTCAGCTCTGGCATCGCGAGGAACACCCGAGTGGCAGCGTCAATATGCCCGTCTTGGGCATAGCCACAAGCAATGCAGTTCCACGACACGCTGCTGCGCTCCTCCATGCCGAAGAAAACCTGACTCGCCTCGTCCATATGCCCTCTCTGTGTGTACGCCGCGAGCATTGCGTTGTAGGAAACCACGTCCCTCTCTGGCATCGCATCAAACACCTGCCGTGCGTCCTCTAGATGCCCGTTTTGGGCATACGCACACAGCATCGCGGTCCATGAAACTATGCTTCTCTCTTTCATGCAGTCGAAAATATCGCGAGCGTTTCGCACAAGATGGGCTTCCGCATACGCGTCTAGCATGGGCGTCCAAGAGCAGAGATCCCATTCGGGCATTGAATCAAACACGAACTTTGCCGCACCAAGATCCCCGCCTTGGGCAAATGCAGACAGGATTGCATTCCAGGTGATCGTGTTCCTCTCCGGCATCGCGTCGAACATCACCTTGGCCTCGTCCGTAAGGTTGTAGTGTAAGAAAGCACTCAGCATTGCATTCCAGGAAACCAAATTCCACTCTTTCATGCTGTCAAACACTCGCTTGGATTCCTCCAGATGCCCAGTCCGGGCATATGCAGTGATCATCCGGACCCACGAGTACAAGTCCTTGTGCACGATCGAATCGAAGACACGGCGTGCGTGCTGCGCGCTGCCACATCTCCCGTACAGCTCCAGCAGCCTGTTGCTCGCGAACGCGTCGGTCCCGCCGCTGAAAATGTGCTGGGCGTGGTGCTCTAGCTGCCTGGCGGCGGGCAAAGAATTACAGGAGGCAATGAGGTTGAGGCACTCGCTTCTATCCAGCAGCATTCTAGTGGGCAACAAACCCTAGCAATGGCGGTGGGACTGGGATCCGGGGCGAGCGTCGCCATCCACCTCTCAGGTTCTATGAGATCTCCGAGCTAGCTAGCAGGGATTGGATTCTTTCTCTTTCCAGTTCCCAGGAGAAAGTTCTTTCACACGCGCGCTTCGCAATGGGGGTACCACGAAGTGTCCACCAAGTTTGTGGATGATACCATTTGTGAGATGCTCGCTACAAGCAAGGACAGGGCAAGCCAGGTGAGATCCTTCCTCTCAATGCTCTTTCTCACGAGAGCTTGAATCTACTCAAGGTGGTGCTATGCTCGACAATAGATCAACCAAAGCTCCATCGCTTGGCGACATGGAGCGCTCTTGCTCCTCTTGTCATCTTCGATGTCTCTCCTTCGACTTCCAAGCATGGTAATCACCAGTTCTTTTCTATCGAACTTTAAGGTTTTCTTTGGAACGTAGATGTGCCTTCAAGGAAGAACAAGAACTTCGTGCTCCGGCATGTAACTTGCGATTCACTCCACGAAGATTGGACTCCAGCGCTCGTTGAAGCTGGATATAGGGGAGATCGGCCCAGCATTTGGGCTTTACAGGTTTGATACTTCGTGAAGATATGGATCCATTACTTGTGTGATTTTTTTCTTCCTGTATCTAGTCCAGGGCCTGAATTTGCGTTCGAACGATCTACTTGGGGGCGTGAGCACACATGCCATGAAAGGTTCGTACATCATAGGCGATGTCCTCCGTGGAGCACTGCTACAAAACTTTCCTTCTGCTGTGAGTGCTTTCATTCCTCTTCGAACTTTCCATCGTTTAAAGGTTTTCTAGGCAGGCAAAAGCCGAGAAAGTGTTGCTGCGACGGAAGTTACTCGGCTATGGTCTTGAAACCGAGGCGGCCCACACTTTGTCTTGCGGAGGGGATGACTACGTGTTTTTCGTCTCTAAGCAATTGCGTTTATCAGTCGAACAGGTACCTCTCTTTCTCGTGTTCTTGCCAGCGCGGATTTACCTCTGTTCTCGTCACAGGTGTGCTACGGTCTCAAAGAGATTGAGATGGCCGAAGAAGTGGAAGAAGATGGTTTTGATGACTGGTAGCACGGCAAAATCCAGGAAAATGTGATTGCTAGCGATTGATGGATCAGGTATCTCTTTCTCGTACTCTTGTGTGAGGTGTGTTAAGGTCTCGAAGATGGCCGAAGTGGACTTACACGCATGATATATAGACTGGAAGTTACAGGCTACTTGGATTTACAGACATCCAAGAGGCAAGTCCCCTTGCCCAATCCAGCGTTGGCTCTCCTGAACTCTGCCGCTATTTTGCTTGCATCTTTAGGAGTTCCTCGCGCGATGACATTGTCAAAGATCCTGGAGATTGTCATGGGTGACAGGCTGAAGCGGCTGTTGTAGTACGAGTTGAGCAGCGCAGCCACCGTCTCGGAGAGCAAGCCATTGTAGGTGGTGGCATAGTGCTGGTCGGCTATGCCATTCAAGCTCGAGTTCTTCACCAGCGCTTCCAAGGCGGTGATGTTACCATACTTGTCTCTGGCTCGGGGGCCAAGCAGCTTAGCGATGCTCTCGTCCGGAGTGACAAACTTCCAGTGGCAGCTATACACTGGATTCATCCAGTGGCTACAAACACAGGAATCCTCAAAGTCAGGCCAAGGGAAAGTCTGCTTGATATCACACTTACTCTGCTCGGCAGTAAGACGATGGCTGCTGCTGTGCCGGAGCTTTTGGAACGACGATTGGATCCAGCTTGGGCCTCGAGACTGGACAGATTGCGAGAGGCTTGACAGGCGTGAAGTAGAGCGGCTTGACGGTGTAGAAGGCATTGTCCAGGATCTTCCATTCCAGGCGCAGTGACTGCTGTGCGTTGGCCACCACATTGCACTGCTTCAAGGGGCTCCACATGAGCCGGGACGTGCAGTGCTGGAGGTCGTGCTCTCCAGGGAAGTTGGCGACGAAAGCACCCAAGAAGTTTGACATGGCTGGAACCGCCATTGCCATCCCCTGCCTGTTTCGGCAGTGGACGAGCACTTTGGCACCTGTGTGTGGTGATGTGAGCGGGAGATTATACTCGACGAGTTTCTCAAGCGAAGATCTTACCGCGGATTGGAATTCCCCACATACTGGGCCTCCCGTGCAGGCACTGGTCGCAGAAGACATTCCCAGAGACGATGGAATCGCCACGAACGAGAGCAGCCGCGAGGGCAGCGATCGCGAGGAGAAGAAGAACGCCACACTTGTGGTGGTCCATTTGGGGCTGGAAAACCGAGGATTGCGAGCGCGGAGATGAAAGCAGCGCTGGGTGTTGGGTGGATGCAGCAGATCGTTTCAGAGAAAGCTCACATTCTCCTTTTGCTAAAGCTCTTGCAGGGACTGAGACATACAAACCACCACCTTTTTCTTTTTTGAACAGCAAGTTCGTAGGCGCACAAAACCGCGAACATTTGCAACTTTTGATTTGGCTCTTCGGATTAATGGAATTTGGCTACATCGCCCCACCCCGCAATAAAACATTCTCAGCAGAAAGTTCAAACAGAGTTTCAATCACTCGAAATGAAACTTACTTTGCAAGCTTAATTATTTTTTTTCCTGCGACGTGCTGCAGAATCTGTGTGCTACCTTTAGAAACAATAGTTAATTAGTTAATCTGGAAATAAAATAAAGGTCCTGATCTTAAAGTAAACCCACTACAATTTTCGAATCTACAACTTTAAGTCGTGGCTATAGTGCTCGACAGGAGAAGGAATCCGAGATCTATTCGATACATAAGCGTTCAGAGAGCAAGGAAATCTTTACTCATTTTCATGGGCAAGGCGAAGCTCGCGGTAGCGCCCGCGGGGGAGAGCGGCATTTTCATCACGCAACCCTTCCCATGCGATGACAATGGTGAGCCCAAGAGCGTCATGGTCGGGCACTCGAGCAGCGCCAACTTCGCGGTGATCAACGGTAGCGACGATGGGGTCGTGTTGCGGGCGGTGCGCATCGCGGCATCGGGCACGCTCAGAGGCTTCCGCGGCCTCGCGCTCACCGGCTCCGAGGAGATAGCATCGTCTTCCTCGAGCAGCAGGAGCTTGGACTTTGTGCGATCCATTCGGCTACAGCCCGAGAGCCATGTCTCCTTCACCATCACCTTCTCTCCCGGCCAAGTTGGCTACTACCCGGCCAGGATCCTGTGCGACTTGCAACCGGCGTGGAGAGTCGTGCAGCACATCCAGGCCACCGGAGACGATGAAGTTTCCAAGGATTCGCGGCCGACGGCTCCATATTGCAAGCCCAAGCCCAAGAAGATGCCTCGATCTCGCAACATTGTTCCTGGCGTCTCACCACCGGCACCCAAGTTTGAGCTTGTTCTTCCACCATTTTGGATGCCTGCTGGTGTGAGGAGGGACTTCCAAAAGAAGATCCCTCCGCGGGTATTCAACGACGGCCTCTCGCCTGCGACTTACGCCCGCTACTTCGCGGCGCTTCTCTATGCCGAAGAGTACCAAATGGAGGTAATCTTATGGTTGATCTTGATGATCACACGAGCTTGGTTGGTTTTCGCGCAGTTTGATATCCGAGCCTATGACATGGAAAACGTGGTGATGAGGCAAGACTCCGGGTTCCTCATTTTGAAAGTGCTTGGCCTTGCCGAGAGACGACCTTCCGTGCTCTACAGGGATCGAATTTACTTGATGCCTCCCGGTACGCAAGACAAGGAATACGAGGTAAGTACATATGTGTACTTGTTATGATCTAGTTGTGGATGTTGCTTTGTTGAAGGGATATGTACACCGAGTTAGTGCAGAGGAAGTTTTCCTCAAGTTTGCCAACGATTTCCACCGGGTGTTCATCCAGGGCACGCGTTTTGACGTTCGGTTTTCCTTCTCCAGAACGAACTTGAAGCGATGCCACCATGCAGTTGCCAGCATCTCGCCCCAGCTTTGCAACATGTTCGTGTTTCCAAGCCCGAAAATCTCGCCCCCGCCACCACCACCACCACCGCTAAGGTTTCGTCCCATAAGCCATGGTTCGCTCAACGAAGAACAGATGTCTGCGGTGCAAGAGATCGTCGCAAAGAGAGGTGCTCCGCCATATATCATCTTCGGTCCACCCGGAACTGGGAAAACTGTGACGGTTGTCGAGGCCATCTTGCAAGTCCGTCGCCACAACAAGGACGGGGTCATCTTGGCCTGTGCTCCCTCCAACAATGCCTCGGACCTCTTGCTCGAGCGCCTGGCCAAGTTCGTGGAGAATCGACACATGCTCCGTCTCAATGCTTTCACGCGCTCACGCGCCGGCATCCCTAACAAAGTGAAGGAATTCTCCAACGGCGATGGTAGCCCGTTTTTCAATTGCCCGAGTCGAGAGGAGCTCACGTCTTTCAAAATCATCGTCACGACATGTATGAGTGCCGGAATGCTCCACTCTCGTGGTGTTCCCGCCGGTCACTTTTCTCACATCTTTCTGGACGAATCCGGCCAGCCAACCGAGCCCGAGGCGATGGTGGCGGCCATCAACTTTGCGGCCCCAAGCACCGTGCTTGTTCTTGCGGGGGATCATCAGCAGCTCGGCCCCGTGATCCGGTCGCCGCTGGCAGACAAGTTCGGCCTCAGCAAGTCATTCCTGGAGCGTCTCATATCCTCGCCACCTTACACCCCTCCCTTCAAGAAGGAAATGGTGACGAAGCTTGTGAGAAACTATCGCTCGCACCCCAGCATCTTGGATCTGCCTTCGAGGCTCTTTTATCAGGGTGAACTAGTTCCTTGCGCTGGAGAGTTCTCGCGCTCCTTGTGCGAGTGGGGCTGGCTTCCAAACAAGAAATTTCCAATCCTCTTCATTGGGGTGGAAGGCAAAGACTTGCGGGAGGGCAATAGTCCGTCGTGGTTCAATGCAGCAGAAGTGAGCAAAGTGATGGAGGTGGTGAAAAGTCTGAGGGATATGAGGAGAAACAAGCCCTTGGCAACGGAGATCGGGATCATCACACCATACCGCAAGCAGGTCGAGAAGATCAAAGGCCCCTTATCGAAAGAGAGGCTCGCAGAGATCAAAGTTGGAAGCGTGGAGGAGTTCCAGGGCCAGGAGAAGCGTGCCATCATCGTGAGCACCGTCCGCTCGTCACTGGAGTTCCTGGGGCACGACAAGAAGTTCAACCTGGGATTCTTGTTCAATCCCAAGCGCTTCAATGTGGCCATCACTCGCCCGCAAGCGCTGCTCGTCGTCGTGGGCAACCCGGGCATCCTCTCCAAGGTGCGTGTTTCCTCTCAAAACATGGTTTTTCCAACGTATGCTTTGGCAGAACGAGCACTGGAACGAGTTCCTGCGCTATTGCATCCGGAATGGATCATACACTGGCTGCCCGATTCCATCACCCGACGCTGCTGGCAATATTCCTGACTACCTGGAGACCAGCGACGATGAAGCTAAGGACCAGCCATGGCGCGAAGCAGTCTAAGTCTGAGAGATCCTCGGCCATGAAACACTCAGCAGCAAATGCCGAACTGGCATGTTTGCATAAAGATTGTTCTTAGTTTTTGTGGCGTGTTGAAACAGCCACCGTCTTGGAGAGCAATCCATTGTCGGCGATGCATAGCTCGAGCTCTTCACCAGCGCTTCCAGGCTCTGGGACCAAGCAGCTTAGCGATGGGAGTGATGAACTTATACAATGGATTCATCCAGTGGCAATGTACAGACACACAAATCCCCGAGATCAGCCCAAGGAAAAGGGCCTCGAGACTGGAAAGATCGCCAGGGGCTTGACAGGCGTGAAGTGGTGAACTGGAGCTGGAAACCCGAGGATTGTGAGCAAGGGCGTTCTAAAGATAGAGACTTACCGCCTTTTTCTTTTTTAAACAGCGGGCGCGGTTCGAATCTCTTCGCCAGCTATTTTAGGGTTTAAAGAACCGATATAAATCTCGTAGCCGACCTTCGATCTCAATTGATTTAGGTTTTGTAGCGGCCTCCCTGCCACGGTCCTTGTAGCGTGAGCTATGGCTTGGATCGCTAGGGTTGGTCTAGAACGTCTTTTCGCCCTCTTGATAGGAAGCCAGGAGCATTCCAAATCGTATGCTTTTCGGTGCCATAGCGGTGATTACAGTTCCTTGTGTGTGCTCTGCGATGTCAAATACCCGATAGGAAGTGCCGTCTGACGCATCTCTTGTGCGTTTGATCACAAAAGGGTCTCTGAGAGCTAGCGAAGAGTTGGGCCGCGCGAGGATGATAACAAGGTGAATTGGACTAGAGTCTCTGATGGCTTGCTCCTTGGCGAGCTTGGCTGATTATTCCTCCCTTGGCTGTCTGAGCGCGTTAGAGATTTTAGGGCGAAGAATCGAACACGGGACGCCAAGAAATCCGGAATCGAACCCAAGATCTATGCTAGTGCGTTGGGGCGAAGAATCGAACACGCGACGTTAACAAATCCAGGATCGAACTCCCGATCTATTGGGATTCGAAACTTTTGAGTTAAAACTAAAGAACGATGAAATAAATGCGCCACAATTTCTAAATTGTGAGGTACGAAATTTGTACGTATTCTTTAGGCATTGTCATATGGGCAAGACGAAGCTCGCGGTGGTGGCGGCGGGCGAGAGCGGCATTTTCATCACGCAGCCATTCCCGGTGGATGCCAATGGTGAGCCCAAGAGCGTCATGGTCGGCCAGTCGATCAGCGCCAACGTCGTGGTGATCAACGGTAGCGACGATGGGGTCGTGTTGCGGGCGGTGCGCATCGCTGCATCGGGCACGCTCAGAGGCTTCCACGGCCTCGCGCTCACCGGCTCCGAGGTGATAGCATCGTCTTCCTCGAGCAGCAGGAGCTTGGACTTCGTCCGATCCATTCGGCTACAGCCCGGGAGCCATGTCTCCTTCACCATCACCTTCTCTCCCCGCGAAGTTGGCTACTACCCGGCCAGGATCCTGTGCGACTTGCAACCGGCGTGGAGAGTCGTGCAGCACATCGAGGCCACCGGAGACGATGAAGTTTCCAAGGATTCGCGGCCGACGGCTCCGTATCGCAGGCCCAAGCCCAAGAGGATACCTCGATCTCGCGACATTGTTCCTGGCGTCTCGCCACCGGCACCCAAGTTTGAGGTTGTTCTACCACCATTTTGGATGCCTGCTGGTGTGAGGAGGGACTTCCAAAAGAAGATCACTCCGCGGGTATTCAACGACGGCCTCTCGCCTGCGACTTACGCCCGCTACTTCGCGACGCTTCTCTATGCCGAAGAGTACCAAATGGAGGTAATCTTATGGTTTGGTCTTGATGATCACACGAGCTTGGTTGGTTTTTTGCGCAGTATGATATCCGAGCCTATGACATGGAAAACGTGACAATGAGGCAAAGCACCGATAGGTTCCTCGTTTTGAAAGTGCTCGGCCTTGCCGAGAGACGACCTTCCGTGATCTACAGGGATCGAATCTACGTGAGGCTTGCCGGTACGCAAGACAAGGAATACGAAGTAAGTATGTGTGTGCTTCTAGACCAAGTTGTTGATATCGCTTTGAAATGAAGGGATGTGTACACCGAGTTACTGCCGAGGAGGTTTTCCTCACGTTTGCCAACGATTTCCACCGGGTGTTCATCCAGGGCACCCGTTTGGACGTCCGGTTTTCCTTCTCCAGATCCAACTTGAGGCGATGCCACCATGCAGTCGCCCGCATTTCTCCCCAGCTTTGCAACATGTTCGTGTTTCCAAGCTCGATCATCTCGCCATCACCACCACCACCGCTGAGGTTCCATCCCATGAGCCGTGGTTCGCTCAACGAAGAACAGATGTCTGCGGTGCAAGAGATCGTCGCAAAGAGAGGTGCTCCGCCATACATCGTCTTCGGTCCACCAGGCACTGGCAAAACCGTGACGGTGGTCGAGGCCATCTTGCAAGTCCGTCGCCACAACAAGGACGCTGTCATCTTGGCCTGTGCTCCCTCCAACAATGCCTCGGACCTCTTGCTCGAGCGCCTGGCCAAGTTCGTGGAAAACCGACACATGCTCCGTCTCAATGCTTTCACGCGCTCACTCGCCGACATCCCTGACAAAGTGAAGGAATTCTCCAATGGTTTTGGTGCCGGTGATGACAGCCAGTCTGCCGATTGCCCGAGTCGAGAGAAGCTCATGTCTTTCCAGGTCGTCGTCACGACATGTCTCAGTGCCTCGATGCTCCACTCTCGGGGTGTTCCCGCCGATCACTTTTCTCACATCTTTCTGGACGAATCTGGCCAGGCAACCGAGCCCGAGGCGATGGTGGCGGCCATCAACTTTGCGGCCCCAAGCACCGTGCTTGTTCTTGCGGGGGATCATCAGCAGCTCGGCCCCGTGATCCGGTCGTCGCTGGCGGACAAGTTCGGCCTCAGCAAGTCGTTCCTGGAGCGTCTCATATCCTCGCCGCCTTACACCCCTCCCTTCAAGAAGGAAATGGTGACGAAGCTCGTGAGAAACTATCGCTCGCATCCCAGCATCTTGGATCTACCGTCAAGGCTCTTTTACCAGGGCGAACTGGTTCCTTGTGCTGGAGAGTTCTCTCGCTCCTTGTGCGAGTGGGACTGGCTTCCAAACAAGAAATTCCCAGTCCTCTTCATTGGCGTGGAAGGCAAAGACTCGCGGGAGGGCAATAGTCCGTCGTGGTTCAATCCAGAGGAAGTGAGCAAAGTGATGGAGGTGGTGAGAAGCCTGAGGGATATGAGGAGGAACAAGCCCTTGCCAACGGAGATCGGGATCATCACACCATACCGCAAGCAGGTCCAGAAGATCAAAGGCTCCTTATCGAAAGAGAGGCTCGCAGAGATCAAAGTTGGAAGCGTGGAGGAGTTCCAGGGCCAGGAGAAGCGTGCCATTATCGTGAGCACCGTCCGCTCGTCACTGGAGTTCCTGGGGCACGACAAGAAGTTCAACCTGGGCTTCTTGTTCAATCCCAAGCGCTTCAATGTGGCCATCACTCGCCCGCAAGCGCTGCTCGTCGTCGTGGGCAACCCGGGCATCCTCTCCAAGGTGCGTGTTTCATCTCAAAACATGGTTTTTCTAACGTATGCTTTGGCAGAACGAGCACTGGAACGAGTTCCTGCGCTATTGCATCCGGAATGGATCATACACTGGCTGCCCGATTCCATCACCCGACGCCGCTGGCAATATTCCTGACTACCTGGAGACCAGCGACGATGAAGCTAAGGACCAGCCATGGCGCGAAGCAGTCTAGCGAGAGATCCTCGG
This sequence comes from Selaginella moellendorffii, assembly GCF_000143415.4. Classification (NCBI taxonomy): domain Eukaryota; kingdom Viridiplantae; phylum Streptophyta; class Lycopodiopsida; order Selaginellales; family Selaginellaceae; genus Selaginella; species Selaginella moellendorffii. Next base: position 119,954 of record NW_003314401.1, on the reverse strand, counting down.
CCATGAAAGACTCGGCAGCAAATGCCTAGGCTGGTTAACTGCAGGAGGCCATGTTTCCATTAAGCTAGTGATCGTTCTTTCTTAATTTTGGCGAAGCTTGCCTTCTCAAAGAGAGGAAATGGAACAATTGGATTTGGTGTGATAAAAATGCTGTCGTCTAAAGATGCTCGGCCATGAAAGAATTCGCAGCAAATGCCCAGGCTGAGAAATTGCACTAGCCAAAGCTAATGATCGTTCGAGCTTTATTTCATTCTTGCAAACGAACTTTATCTTGTCAAGGGAGATCTTCATCTTCAAAATGGAAGGGAATAGAACAATCGAAATGTGGAGTGACAAAAATGATGCCCTCCAAGTACAGGGCTATGGCTATATGCTTTTGTGGGGTTGGATTGATTGGATGCATCTGGATCGTCGTTTCTATGATGGGCTTTTCTCATTGCCTCAAAGGTTCTTCCATTTTCATTTCCATTTATACACTATAGTTTTTATATATATTCATATCTTGGGACATGGGAGTGCGGTCTAAAAAGTATCGCGCCAATCAATGATGCGATGCATGCATGGCTGGGCATGCCCTGATTGGCCAGCCCCATTCGTATTTGTATACGTACTCCATATAGTAGAGAGATAAGCTGATGCGGTTGGACGGTCAGGATCGCGCTTGTACCCGAGGGCTCTTTTGCTTTTTTTCTTTTTGACATGGGCGACCGAGAGAGAGAGAGAGAGAGAAGAAAGAAAGAAAGAAAGAAAGCGCAAGGCGCGCATTCTTTGACTCCTGGGAGATTTCTGGAGCGCTGGGGTGCGTGATTGGAGCTGGATGCTCGCGCTGCCGCTAGGTCTTGAATTCCCATGGCGGCACTGTGCGCGGATTTTTGGGGGAGATTTCTCGCACGGTTCGCCCGGCGATTCTTGTGTCGCCAGCGGGATTTGTGTTGCCCGGAGCTCCTCGCCTGGTAGGAAAGAGGATCGATCGAGAAGGTGTCGGGCGGCATCGGTCATGGTATTCCACTCGGAGGCTGAATGGAATTGGCACGTTGTGGAGCTGCGAGCCTGGACAGGGACGTCGAGCAGGTATAAAAAGCATTCAATTCTCGTTTCAAATGCAACCACGAATTTTTCTCGACTAGAGCTTGCCATCGCTCCATCAATGACGCTTCCTTTTTTCTTTGTCGCTGCTCGAGCAGGCTATTATTGCACTGAAGAAGGGGTCTCAGCTTCTCAAGTATGGGCGTCGAGGCCGGCCAAAGTTTGCTCCCTTCCGGCTCTCCAATGTAAGTGGTTTTCTTCCGTTTTTTCTTGCTTTGTTTCGCTTCCTCAGGCTTGGCTTCTCTCTTCTCCAGGACGAAACCACTCTCATCTGGTTCTCGGGACGAAAGGAGAGGCAGCTCAGGCTGGATGCGGTCACAAAAATCATTCCCGGCCAGAGAACTGTGAGTGGACATTGCATCTTTCCACAACCTACAACTTAATGCATTGTCTTCTCGTACAGGCCAACTTTCAGAGATATCCTCGACCCGAGAAGGAGTACCAGTCTTTTTCTCTGATTTACGGTAGTGGTGGCGAGGAGAGATCGCTCGATCTGGTAGATGCTTTGATGAGTGAATTGCTTTGAAGTGACTGGTTTTAACATATTGTTTCAGATTTGCAAGGACAAGGATGAGGCCGAGGTCTGGTTCGTGGGCCTCAAGGCCCGTGTCTCCAGTAATCGCACTCTAAAGGTGGACAATAAAAGCGAAGGCACCCTATCAGACGTGAACAGTCCCCTAGGCCGAGCACTAAGAGATTCTCCGCTAAACTCATATGTAAGTTTGAACGTTGCGAGCTCGTTCTTTCTACCCGAGTTGATCTGCTCCCTCTTTCTTGCAGGATAGCTTCAATCGCAGTCCATATGGAAGCCCGAGCTTGTTCAAGACAGCATCAACTGGAGAGCTTCAGTCAGTGGAGTCAGCCAAATCAGACTCACTGGCGTCCGAGGAAAGCTTGAATGCACAGGGCAGAAGTGTCTCACTGGCGGATGCGTTTCGAGTAAGCATGTCAAGCGCCGTAAGCTCTTCCAGCCAAGGCTCGGGTCCAGAAGACAGTGATGCTTTAGGCGATGTTTTCATCTGGGGTGAAGGTGCCGGAGAAGGCTTCTTAGGTGGTGGCGTTTGCAAGCTTACGTCTGGTGCAGGGAGCAGAGTAGATTCGCTCGTTCCAAAGGCCCTCCAGGCGGCTGTGGTGCTGGATGTAAGCAGTATAGCCTGCGGCAGCAGACATGCTGCTCTAGTCACCAAGCAAGGGGATGTGTTCTGCTGGGGTGAAGAGTATGGAGGCAGGCTCGGGCACGGCATCGACGTAGATGTTTCAGAGCCTCAACTCGTGCAGGCTTTAGCGGGTGTCAACACCGAGCTTGTCGCCTGTGGCGACTTTCATACGTGCGCCGTAACACTCTCGGGGGAACTCTACACCTGGGGGGCTGATGCACAGAGTGGAGGACTTGTAGGACACAGCAATCCAGTAAGTCACTGGATGCCGAAGCGGATGAGCTCTCCGCTGGAAGGAGTCCGTATATCTTCCATCGCATGCGGAGCCTGGCACACTGCTCTGGTTTCTTCTGCGGGCCAGCTTTTCACGTTTGGAGATGGAACTTTTGGAGTGCTTGGTCACGGAGACAAGAGAAATCTGGCTATACCGAAGGAGGTCGAGTCCCTCAAAGGCTTGAAGACCGTGAGAGCTGCTTGCGGCATATGGCACACGGCAGCCGTGGTGGAAGTTATCGTTGGCTACTCGAGTGCTACTTCATGCTCGTCGGGAAAACTCTTCACCTGGGGCGATGGTGACAAGTATCGGCTGGGGCACGGGGACAAAGAGCAAAAGCTCGTTCCAACTTGCGTGGCTGCTCTCGTCGACTACAACTTCCGGCAGGTTGCTTGCGGGCACAGCCTTACGGTGGCACTAACAACGTCTGGGCGAGTTTTTACTATGGGAAGTACCATTTATGGGCAGCTAGGAAATCCCAAAGCCGACGGGAAGGTGCCAGGGATGGTGGATGGCGAACTCGCAAGAACGTTCGTTGAAGAGATTGGCTGTGGTGCTCATCACGTAGCTGCATTGTCATCAAAGACGGAAATCTACACATGGGGAAAAGGAGCGAATGGAAGGCTGGGACACGGTGACGTTGAGGACAGGACCGCGCCGACACTGGTGGAGGCTCTGCGAGACAAGCAAGTGAAAACTGTTGCGTGTGGATCGAGCTTCACAGCAGTCATCTGCTTGCACAAGCCAGTCTCGGATGCCGATCAGTCCGTGTGTTCTGGTTGCAAGCAGGCGTTTGGCTTCACCAGGAAACGTCACAACTGTTACAACTGCGGTCTGGCCTACTGCCATTCCTGCAGTTCTAAAAAGGCCTTCAGAGCATCGCTGGCTCCCAACCCGTCCAAGGCATACCGTGTCTGTGAACCGTGCCTCGCTAAGCTGGAGAGAAGTGCCAGCGAAGAGGTCGCCAGAAAGAGCCGCAAGTACATGGATGGCAGGGAGAGGCCGCTTATCAGAGCCTCGAAACCGATAGAGATGAAACAAGTTGGATACTACGGTAACAGCAGGAACACAGACGACTTTGCCGCTAAACACCAGACAGTCATCAACATTCCCACAGCAATTCCAGAACGTAAGGCTGTTTCAGCCAAGCCCAGTCCTCCCAGGTCGGCTACTCCAACTCCCACATCCGCTGGCCTTGCTCCCCCTGGAAATGGACCTGACGAGCTCCAGAAGAAACTCGAGCTGTCACGGCAAGAGGTTCTACATTTGAAGACGCAGGTGCGGGCGTGGTACACGTTTGCTTTTTGTTTTCTTGCTTCTAATCATAACTTAATTCTCTCTCCCGAGCAGATTAGCACGCTGACGAGTAAATATGAACAACGTGAAAGGGAGCTGCGACGAGGTGCTCAAAAGGTGCAAGAAGCTGTGCTTCTTGCTGGAGAAGAAACTGCCAAATGCAGAGCAGCTAAAGAGGTTATCAAGTCTCTCACAGTTGAGGTACGTTTGTAACTTGTGCACACTCGGGCAAGCTTCTCCTGACGCACATTTGCAGCTCAAGGAGCTTGCAGAGCGAATGCCAAGCGCACGTCGGCAGCAGCAAAGACAAGAAGTGCCAAATGGTCGGCACTTCCCAGCACCAGAAGCAGAGATCGACTTGAGACTCCAGACGAGTCCGACGTCTTCCAACAGCGCCACGGATACAACGGTAGACAAACTTGTTCTTGGTTCTGGTCCCGAAGAATGGGTGGAGCAAGACCAGGCAGGAGTTTACATAACCTTGGCCTTAGCTCCCGGCGGTGGAAGGGATTTGAAGCGCGTGAGATTCAGGTATACATACAATCTTTTATACAAAGGTGAAGACTGAGTCTGTGTTCATGTCGACTGCCAGTCGTAGGCGCTTCAGCGAGAAGGAAGCCGAGCAATGGTGGCAAGACAACCGAGTGAGAGTTCATCAGCAGTACAGCATCATAAGAACCTCCAACACCTCGAAGAACCCGACGTGAGTCCCGGAGCAGCTTAAGCAGCAGCACCCGTGAGAACCTCAAGAGACGGTGAGCTCCCGCGGGGCTGCTTCAAAAAGGAACTGAGCCGGTCGCCAGCGCGAGCTCCCTGGAAGAAATTCCGATGGAGCTGACAACTCCCGAGCAGGCTTCCCCACTCGATCCCAGACGGCAGGAAAGGCATGGTGTCCGTGAGCTCCTCGGCTTCCTTGAGCCTCCCAGATCGACCCAGGATATCAACCAAGCAGCAGTAGTGCTCCTTCCGTGGCACCACGCCGTAGTCGTGCTCCATGGTTCGAAAGCAGCCCCACGCCTGCTCCGTCAAGCCACCGTGACTACATCCGACGAGCAGGCTCATGAACACGACACCGTCCGGGGTCATTCCGAGAGCAATCATCTCCCGAAACAAGGCCTCGCACTGGTGCTTCAGGCCGAAGTGAGCGTACGAGGCAACCATGGAAGTCCAAGCAACGACGTCGTCTTGCCTCCCGGGCATGGAGTCGAAAGTGGCCTTCGCTCCATGCACACTTCCGATCTGAGTGTACGTTGCGATCATGGCAGTCCAGACGATAACATCTCCATTGCAGATGGCGGAGAAGAACGAGCGAGCTCTCTCGAGATCGCCCGCCTGCCTGAAAGCCTCGAGCATCGACACCCACGACACGGAGCTCCACTCGGGCATTGCGTGAAACAATCCAGCTGCGAGCTCGACGTGACCAACCTGGGCATAGGCAAGGAGCATCGCGTTCCAGGAGACGATGTCTCTCCCGGGCATCGCATCGAAGAGACACTTTGCGCCCTCGACGTCGCCATTGTCCGAGTGACCTTGCACCACCGCAGTCCACGAGACGAGATCTCTCTCGGGCATACACTCGAACAAGCCTCGACACTTTTCCATACGCCCCGCTTGGGCATATGCTGTTAGCATGCACGTCCACGACGGGACGTTCCATGCGGGCATGGACTTAAACACCGAGTTTGCCACTTCCAATTGCCCGGACTCGGCGAAAGCTTGCAACATTGTGTTCCAGGACACGAGGTTTCGCTCGGGCATTGCGTCGAAGATCCGCTTGGCATCGTCCAGATGCCCGTGGTGGGCATATCCAGAGAGCATCGCCGTCCAAGAGACGAGGTTCTTCTCCGGCATGGAGTTGAACGCGCCGGTAGCTCTGTCGAGGAAACCGTGAAGGGCATTTGCGATGAGGATCGCCGTCCAGGAGACCACATCCCATCTGGGCATTCGATCGAACACCAGCCTCGCTTCTAGCAGATGCCCGTTCTGGGCATATGCTGTCACCATTGTGTTCCAGGCGACGATGTTCCTATTGGGCATGATGTCGAAGACGTGCTTGGCGGCCTCGAGGTCGCCGTTGTGGGCGTAGACGGTGATGAGCATCGTCCATGAGAAAACATTGGGTGAGAGCATCACGTCAAACACGCGTTGGGCAGTCACCACGTCCCCGCACTTGCCATACATTTGCACCAGCAGATTTGCCACAAAGGTGTCCTCCGCCACCACGCCTTGCGCGATGGTGGCGTGGAGCTGCCTGCCCATGCACAGATCCTTGGCATCGCCGCACGTCTTGAGAAGCGCGAGGAGTTTGCTCCGGCTAGACGAATTCTCCATTCCCATCCATACAAATAGTAAGTAGCTACATTCTTTCTAGGCCAAGAGCAGAGTTTTGGATAGATCGCGAGAGAGGATGAGGGCCGCCTGGATTGCTGGACCGCCTGCCCGTGAGCAGAAGGGCTGAGCACAAATCTGGCGAGGAAATGCGTTATCCGTGGTCGTCACGTAAGAGTGTGGACTCTCGACTCTCGACTACGTATGGCGGAGCTTCCCGGAGAGTCACACGGTTGAGTTGCACGAGCTGGAACGTCCTGGCATGGTCAGGAGCTACCTTCTGCATGGTGGGAGCCAGACCACCGGTGGATCGGCTGCGAGAGAAAGCCGTCGTCGCGATTGGGTCAAGCTCGTACAAATTCCTCCCTACAGTGGTCGCGCTGACGACTGTTGGCTTGTGCGTGGAAGTCGAAGCCCTTGCAAGAAGTCCGGCGACGGCTGGATCGTGGAAGCCCGGCAGTGAGCACACGGCAACTTCGGTAAACACGGAGCTCTCGCAATAAGAGTCCAAATCAGCGCTCGAGAGCTCGAGGCGTGGCGTTGGCGTGCGATGGGGGGCGAGGCCGAGAAGATTGAGGGCGCTGAGGTAGGTGACTCCTCCAACGCCCGGCTTATCGATTTGCTGGAGGGCGCGGACTTCCCTACGCTAACCAGCCACCTTCGCCGGCGAATTGTCTACGATGTTGCCCGCTCGCTCAAGAAGACCGTGCCGCTGGGCTCCATCGGCCCTGGCCAGGTGGTGCTCGACTTTGGGCTCCGAGCGAGCCTGGCGGTCGCAGAAGTGGCGCCCGAGAAGGGAGAAATCCTCAACAAGGAAGAAATCCTCAAGGACTTGAATGCACGCCTCGGGTTGCTCTGCTATCACGGAATCGACCAGATCGAGTACGATTACCAGACAGGGAGCGTCTACTGTTGCGAGGCTCCGGGAGACTTGGACGACGAGGCCGACGCGTTGAACGTGGCTTACCTCTGGTCAGCGTTCGTCAAAGGTGAGAATCCCGCCTTGACTAAAGTCCGCAAGCGCTTGTATGGGATGCTGCTCAGCGGCGAGTCGACCGGCGACATCTTGGCGCTCATCTCCCAGCTCCAGCACTCTTCGGTGAAGCAACTCTTCCTTGGCGTGGTTCTCCTCGAGGGACTGGGATGCGAGGCAAACCCGGAGGTGGCGGAGCAGCATTTCGAGTTGGCGCTCTCCATGAGCTTGGACTGCGATCGCAGGCTCAGGGCTCTAGCGACGTACTTCATTGCCAGGATCAAGGTGGAGAGGGGGCAAGCCGTGGCCAGGGGATGCATGCTTGCCTTGGCCAACGAGGGGAATCCATTTGCTCAGGTGTTCGTCTCTCGGGCTTTCGCCAGCAGGCCGGTACTGGGGAGCTACCCGGACATGCAGTTCAACGAGCTCGCGTATTTTGTGAGCCTGGCCAGCACCGGGTATGGCGTCTCACAGGCTCTCGCGCCACTCTACTCCGTGCTCTTGAACGACAATGAGAAGAAGCTGCTCGCTCGGCACTCGGAGGAGCTTCCCAAGCAGCTCCGGAAGCTGGCCAAGCGGAGCGCGGAGAGTGGCAACAAACTGGGGCGAGCTCTGTGGAGCTTACACGCATACCTGGACTTCATCGAGGCCGACGAGTGCCTACTGTCTGGAGCTCTGTGCTGCCTTTGCAACAAGATGGACCGCGCGGAGATGTGGTTCCAGAGAGCGGGCAAGGACATGGGCTTGGCTTTCTTCAACTTGGTGAATGAGACGGACCCCTACGCAAAAGCCTCGTGGCTCACTTGCATGGACTACTGCTACGAGTTCGAGACCGCAAACAGCGTCTGGATTGAGCTGGTTCGCCACAAGGTGGTCCAGGACAAGCTCTCCTTCTCTCTCCTTGCCGCGGGGCTGGATGAGGTGGACGTTCTGAATTCCATCGATTTCACAAGGCTGCGATCGATCGAGCTGGTGCTGGAGGCGAGCCGCTACATGCCCAGCCCGGCCGCGGACGAGCTCATGCAGCGTTTCTGGAAGAGGTACGTGAAAAGCGTTGACGGGCTTCGGTTCTTGGCCGGACTGTACAGGCGTCAAGGCAAGCTCGAGGCTGCCATGGAATGCTACGTCGCGGCAGCAAAGTACGAGGGTGGAAGCGATGCTATGGTTGACATCAGTGTCATGTTTCTCGAGGGTGGCGACGTCGTCAAGGCCGAGGTGTGGGGAAGGAAAGCCGAGCTTGCGGCTGAAATGCTTGTGAGTGGAATGCTGGCGCTCCAAGAGCAGGATGTGCACCAGGCGTTGGAATGCTTCAAGGTGGCGGCCGATGCCGACGATCCGAGAGCAATGTGGCTCATCGGGGAGATTATGCGGTCCGAGGAATGGCTCGGCAAGGCAGCTCGATTTGGCTTCTGCCACGCGTTTGATTCGCTGGGGGAGATGAAGAAGTACACAAAGGATGTGGATGGTTTCTGGGAGTGTAAGAGACTCAAGGAAGAGTACTGCAAGACGAGCTGGAGGTTTACAAGGAGGGATGCTTTCTCAGATTCCAGGATTGTGGCTACATTTCAAAAGTGGAGAACAAACCTGTGATTTTTGGTCAAGAAACTATGTTCGGAGGTTCAGTCAACATAAGCCAGTTGGAAAAAAAAATTTATCACCTCCTTTAATGAGTGTATTTTTTGTTTTCGCTTTACTAAGACAGATAAATACAAAAGTTTCTGTAGTAGAGCAGCATGAAACTATTATGTCTTATTTTCTTATTATGCTTATTTTTCTCTCAAGAGTATATCCTTTTACTATTGATGCTGGTGATTTAGATATCTTAGATAGAGATACAACTCATGCAATTTTAAATGCCATCAGTGTTATGATTGCACATATTCCTAATGGTTTAATTCCAAGGGCCAAAGACAAGATGGTACTCTTGATATACTGCATAGTGATGGAACAAGAATGATAATTGCTATTACTACTTGGGTTTACAGTCTAACTGAAAGTTCTTTTGCACGGTGTGCTGTAAATGCTGGAGAGGGCACAGAACAAGGATCTGTTATTAGGGGTGAGTTAGTTATACTTTTAACAGATGCTTATGATGATATTATGGAGTTTGGTGCTTCATATCTCACTGTAATTGCTGAACATTATGCTTTTCAATATATGATTAGAAATTATTGTTCACAAAGACCTCAAGGAAATGTAATTTTTTTCCAAGTATATTAATAGGTGGATATTTTAACATGCCACATCAATATCTATCAGAGACATATTTCTTAATTTCCTTCAACTATAAAGCACATTTATATTTAAACATTTTTGTGAGCTGATATTATATAGTAAAAATAGGATATTATGGTCAGTAAAAACATCAAAAAAAGGATTTAATTGCGTCTTAAGATTGCAAGAGGATGGAAATTTAGTATTGTATTCTGGTAATAAAACAAATTGTAGAAAACTTTATTGTTACATTAATATGCATTTGGTTATGGAAGATGATTGTGATTTAATTTTATATGTAAATTATCAAAAAACAATAGTACTAATCCAATATCATATATTAGTGGAAGACTGGGACATTTTGTGAATCTTTATAATATAAATATTTTTCAAACTCTAATAAAACATTTGAGTAGTGATAGTTTTAATAGCACAATTTCTTTGGGTTATTATATATTTCTCAATCACTGAAAATTATGTTAGTTTCTATAACTATCAGTCCAATTTGGGCTTTACCAACTCCTCATATAATTTCATTGGAAGTTGATAAAACTTTCTATTATTTAATTCTGTAGGGAGAGAAATATAATCTTTATATTTAGTACTAGTCAATTTATGATATAAAATAAAGCTAAAAGAAACTTTGCACAGATCATTCGATTTTGGCATCAACTTTGCTAGCTCCAGTGGCCATAACTAGTGATCCCAAAAACCGTATGTGTGTTGATCAAATCCGATTTGTACTGAAATATCACATCTGGACCTTTTGTGCATTCTTAGCTCATTGGATTTGTGGAATGCAAAAACTCCTCTAACATTGAGACAAGTGGACATGGTGGAAGTGTAAAAGATTCAGCCACCTGTGACTGTTGCTTATAACTTCTCATCAAAATTTTAAATATACTTTATATTAAAAAATTAAACCTTAGTTACAAAGAAAATGAATAGAAGCAGTCATTAGGGGAGGCTGGCTCAGAGGAACTTGAGTTGGAGGAACCTAGATTGAAGGAACACACCTACTTAATTAACCACAACCTCATGGATTTCTTTCCAAATATAAAGATGTTTTCATTAATCAAGAATGGAAGTTGGGGGATAGAATATACTAAACATTTTTAATCACCTAGCTACAGGTTAGTAGTTAACACTAGTAAGTACTTAATTGCATCACGACTTCCATATTTTTTCTACTTATCTTTTAGCAGGATATTAAATTTCACCTTTAGCATTACTAATCAAAAAAATTATTATTATTATTCATTTAACCTTTAAAAACATATAAATATTAATAGATTTAGAAGGTCTCTATATACAAATATTCACATATTTGTTATCTCTTTGTAGTATCATTGCTTACAAAAACTTAACCTAAAATCTCTATTCCCGATATTTGAACACATATCATGCACATGCATAGTTCCAGATTGCCACGGGATTGCTAGTAGCAGAAGTTAACATGAGCACTATGTGTGAAGTTGGCTCTGGTTAGGTATTTAGGATTTTTACAGATCCATTTCTAAATTAGTTTGGATTAACTTGAAGTTTGACTAGATTCACTATAAAAGTAAGGTTTATACTAGTTTTTATTTATTCAATAAGACTCCATCCATCTCTTGCTTATAGTTTCTATAAGTATAACAAACTCAAGGAAGAGTACTATAAGTTGGGCCAAATTTACAAGAAGGGATGTTGTCTTAGGAGATTTCGCACCCACCATTAAATGAATATGTTTAATGGTAATCATTCACACCACCATACTATTATATTAGATTTTGTAAATTCTAATTTAATAGTTAAATTTAATGGTAACTTGTTCACACCAGAAATTAACACTAAAGTAAGCAAATGCTACCATTAGCATTTCTTTTGCATTTTTTGCTAAAATCCCTTTTGTAACATTAGGATTACATATCCACAAATATTCCATAGGGCTTTCACTTGGGTCTATTTGGGTGGTGTTGCTGGTTACAAGCAGCAGTGTAGCAGTGAGGCATGGTGCTGGCAAGCATACCACAGCAGAGGTGAGGTAAGAGATCAATATGACATAAATCCAAAATATCATCATATACATTTTCTAAAGGACCACCTAACTCACCTTTAATAAAAAAATCCTTTTTCTCTGCCCCCTTCAACATTTACAGCACACTATGCAAAAGAAATTTCAGTTAGATTATAAACCAAAGAAATTATCATTCTTGTTCCATCACCACTTGGTCTATCAATAGTACTATCTTGTTTTTGGCCCCTTGGAATTAAGCCATTAAGAATAAGTACAGTCATACCACTAATAACACTTAAAATTGCACAACTTACATCCTCATATAAGATTTCTAAATCTCTAGTATCAATTATAAAATGATGTACTCTTAAAAGTAAAATATGTAGAATAAGAAAATAAAACATTTGTAGTTTGAACTGCTCAGCAAATCAATTTGTACTTAAAATTAAAAGCCTGTTAATCTTTGTTTTTTTTCCAATTTATTTTTTCTTTTCATTAGAGTTTCAATGTTCACAAGTTAAAGGTCCTGCCAACCCCCAGGGCAAAATTTTCGACCATGCAATTCCAGATTTCAGTGGTTCCTTGCAGCTGGGAAGACACTCAGGAGGATCTTCCACTTCTTAAAGGCAGCCACAATCCTTAGAATCTAAGAGGAACCATTAACTTTAAATTAGAGGATTTCATTTTTTGTTGCCACCATTTTCCTCTACATTGGATCTCTCATTGGTGATGATAGTAATAGCAGTGGCACTATCTAGTTCAAGTGCCTGCATTTTGTTCTTTTCCACTATAGCTTCTTGTGAGATCCTATATAACTATAGAATGTGCTAGAAATGCTAATTATATAACATTTGGATTAGAGGGCATAGGGATTTCATTTTTTGTTCATTCAAAATTCTTCACTCTTCATTAGATTTGCATTTGTTTTTTGTTAGATCTAGCTTTTCTAGCTTTTGTTGTGCTTAGATCTAGTTGAAGGCTGTGATATACTTAACAACTAGTATAAGAACTTCAATCCTAAAATGTAAGAACTCTTGAAGTTTAAATTTCAAAACGTCAATATTAAATCAAAGTGTATATGAGATTTGTGTGAAACATTTATGAAAGTGAAACAAAATTCACAATTAACCTTGCTGGTGATGCTGATTTACGTCACAGGAAGACAGAACTCCAACAAGGACTTCTATTTAGAAACGTTGCCACTTCTCACTCTGAGAACAACAATAACAACGAACTTTCTGAACATCCGAACTATATATATGTGTGTAAATTCTTGGTGTTTGTGATTCCTGCATCGGCTAGCTTTCCGGAATTTGTCAAAGATCTTGACTTGTGTACTACCCGCTTCCGTGTAAGCTCGGCCTTCTCGAGCTCTCCAACAAATGAGGTCGCCAGCTATAAGATGTAACATTGCTAAAGGTTACGTGTTCATGGCAAATAACTATATACGTGTTGTTTGTAGTGTAAGAAAAATATAAAGCTGACAGAGGCACCATGAGACTTTTGTTTAATGTTTTGTTCGACTTGGTTGCTTTGCGAACACGTTGATCAGTCGAAGGTCTGTGGAACCCCACGTCGTGCAAAGCTGGAGCATCGCTCTTTTTTTTGCTTGCATTGCAATGGCGGTGAGATTCTGCATTCCACTCGAGCTCTGCGACAAGGAAAACTCTGCGTTCATGCATAAGTCATGATGGATCGAACGAACAAAAGACAGAACAATAAACAAACTGGCTTCCGGGGGTGATTTCTGTTGAGAGGAGCCCATCGACACGAGGATGATCTCCTGCACGTACTGCTGCTCTGGATATCTCTCTAATCGATTCGAGAGATCCATTTTGAGATCGTCGCGAGCGAACGCTCTCCAAGCATGAGTGCTTTTGGGAGGCTTCGCTTGCAATTTCATTTAGGTTGTGGGGCCACAGTGTGCACAGGGATAAGATCGCGACATCTCTTTCGTCCGCAAGTGCCCCAAGAGCCACATTTCTCTGACGGATATTCTCGGCTGAAACACATTGCGTAGTACGAATTAAAACCGAGCTTTTAAATTGTCGTTGTTTATGTTCTTCTAGAGAATGAACTTCTAAGCCGTGATTGGAATTGATTGAAGCCCAGCAAACCTTTGCAACATTTGATCTCATTAGAAGCAGGACAAGAGCATTACATGCCTCTCATGCTTGTACTGTTTAAAATCTTGTGTGCAGGTGCTTGTTTTGTCTGCAGGCCTCCATGTGCCTGGTCTCTCTCTCTCCAGAACCTTTTATTGTTTTCTAAGCCCAGTTAAATCTAGAGCATCCATCCATCCATCCGTGTCCAGATGGATTGTAAATCAAACCGTTGCGCGACGGGCCACCACACCACCTTCTGGACGCTACCCAGGAACTGGTAGAATCGAATTGAAACTTCTTAATGGCACGAAGATTCGTGCGTCTGTTGAGGATATCAAGCTCGCTTCAAAGACATGCAGCGCTGTAGCTTGGGGTTCCAGGGCAGACGGTGAAATCTTGCCTTGCATTTCATCCAAAGTTTAACCCAACCAAACAATCTCTTATCACACATCTATGAAACGTACATGCATCGCTGAGAAAAGGTGCCCATGCACGTACGACACTCACCAAACAGGCCAGAGAGAAAAAGCAAAGCTTGATCAGAAGAAGGAGAAGGAGAAGAAGAAGTTCGTCTACTCCTCTCAGTGCAGTTCGTACAGCAGTGTGCGCAGTGCAGTGCGGTGCAGGGCAGCCACGATCAAATTTCACGTCAGTCCGTTTTCAACACTGGCTGGCCTGGCTGGACGAGCGTTTTCTCCCTCATTTAACTCTGACCACGGGAATTTACCGGCCCTGTGCTGGGATTCAACTGACAGTTTTTAACCTCACAAAGATGTGGTGAGATCAGACATTGACACGGGAGACGCGGCACCGGCAACAGCAAACACACGACTCCTCTGTGAAACATGAATTCATGGGTTAAACCGCACATAATTTACAAGAACTAGAATTCATTCACCAGCTGCAGTTATTGCGACCAAGGTCGTGAACATGTCATCGGTTTACGTTTTTGTTTACTTGCTGCTGCTGCTTCTGCTGCTGCCCCATCCGGTCCAGGCTCACATCATGCTTGGCAAAGTAACTGCAACCCCTCACCTCAGCCCATTCAATTTCCGGGGTTGGTCACAACTAACTTTCTCTTCTTCCGAGCTGGAAGAAAGCAGGAAAAAAACATAAGATAAGAAAAGAAAAGTCCCTGTTGCTAACACACAAATTAGAGCTGGCTTAGCAGGATAATCAGAGAAACAAAAACAGTACACTTTGGACATGCTGAATTGGAGCGCACCCAGCGCAAAAGCAGGGCCTATGGACATGTCTCACAAAATTGCAAAGTAAAGCAAAGCTTTTGTCCGTGCCACAAAACATCAAAAGCAAGACAACAAAACGCATCTTGAACGGGAGCATATTCCACAGCCCCTAAAGATGGGGATTACTAAAGTCTCGAGGGAGCAATAGCCAGTAAGCAATGCTGGTCCAGCAAAGCCAGCTGTGAGATAACAGGAACCAAGAAGAAAATTCTCCAACTACAACATCACAAAGAAAGAAAAAATGGCCATGCACTGAAAGAGGCAGTATAAGACCCTATTCGCTTTGCTCACTCTCTCACTTGTGAAACTCGTCTGCTCCATCCTCTCCTCTCTCCCTCCATTGAGGAAGGGAAAAGGGAAAGGACCTTGGCAGACCATCCACAGCTCCCCAGCTCTTAGTTCCAGGCTGATAAGAGCGCCGAATCTTTTCCATCTCCGGACACGCCTTCTCACACGCAGCAGAGGCAGTAAGAATCGATTCCACTTTCTTTACTCCGCGATCTACTCCCTCCCTGCTCTGCATTGCCTGCTTTTGGTCTGCCAAGTGCAAGATTTCGCGTTTGCTCTGCTTTCCTGGCATTCAACACTAGAATCCCCTCTTTTGTTTTTCTCATTTCAGGTGGCCTTTTGTCTTGATCGCAGGTGGAACCATTCCAAGCATTCTAGGATTGAATTCCAGGGGGCTAGCTGAGGGCTCGATTCTGTCAGAATGGCAGCCAGGAGTGGAGGCACTCGGCCCCACTGGCTCGCGGTGATTCAATTCGTGGCTTTGGTGGCAACCGTGGGCAATGCTGCAACGCCCGCACTAGCAGAAGCTGAAGGAGGCGCTGAAACCAAGACTTACACTTACAGCTCTCCACCACCGCCATCACCGGTTTACGAGTACAAGTCTCCCCCTCCGCCGGTCTATGAGTACAAATCGCCGCCCCCCCCTCCGCCGGTTTACAAGTACAAATCGCCGCCACCTCCTCCGCCTTACTACTACAAATCTCCGCCTCCGCCTCCTCCCTACAAGTATGAATCGCCGCCTCCGCCTCCCTACAAGTACGAGTCGCCGCCTCCACCACCGTACTATTACAAATCACCTCCGCCGCCCCCCTACAAGTATGAATCGCCACCACCTCCACCATACAAGTATGAATCGCCGCCGCCACCCACCATACAAGTACGAATCGCCGCCGCCACCACCATACAAGTATGAATCGCCGCCGCCACCTCCGTACAAGTATGAATCGCCGCCGCCACCACCATACAAGTATGAATCGCCTCCTCCACCACCATATAAGTACGAATCGCCACCGCCACCACCATACAAGTACGAGTCGCCTCCTCCACCTCCATATTACTACAAATCTCCACCCCCGCCACCACCTTACTACTACAAATCACCACCACCACCTTCTCCTGTCTACAAATATAAATCTCCACCACCACCACCTTACAAGTACGAATCTCCTCCTCCACCTCCATACTATTACAAGTCTCCACCACCACCGCCATATTACTACAAGTCTCCACCACCACCACCTCCAGTTTACAAATACAAATCTCCTCCTCCGCCACCATATTACTACAAATCACCACCTCCTCCATCACCAGTATATTACTACAAATCTCCTCCTCCACCAGCGTATTACTACAAATCTCCCCCACCGCCTGTCTACTATTACAAATCCCCGCCACCTCCAGCTTACCACTACCAATCGCCACCCCCACCAAGTTACAAGCTGGTAGTGGTCACGGGCAAGGTCTATTGCAACAGATGCTGGAACACCACAAGCAGATACTTCAGGCATCACCACATGGGTCTGCTAGGTACATTCTCAATTGCATTCAATTCGATATTGTTCTCCTCACTCATTTCCTCTTGATACTGTGTGCAATAATGCAGGTGGCAAAGTGAAGATCACATGTGGCGAATCTTACTACTACGGCTACACCAACAAGCATGGAATCTTTAGAATTGAGCTCCCGCACCAATCCTGGGAAGACGCAAGCAGCTGCAAGGCCAAGATTATCAAGAGCAGCTACATCAAGTCGTCATGCAATGTCATCACGGACTACAGGTCTGGTGCAACAGGGGCCAAGCTCAAGTTCAAATCGAAAACAGAGAAGGAGCTCGTCTTGACAGCCGGTCCTTTCATCTATGCAACTCCAGAGCCATCGTCAGTCTGCTTCTACACATCACCTCCCTATGAGTACAAGTCACCTCCGCCACCAACACCGGTCTACCATTACGCCTCTCCGCCACCTCCGGTCTACTACTACAAATCGCCACCTCCTCCGGTTTACTACTACAAATCCCCTCCTCCTCCTTCGCCGGTCTACTATTACAAATCCCCGCCTCCACCACCATACTATTACAAGTCCCCACCTCCACCTCCGCCTAATTATTACTACAAGTCGCCCCCACCACCGTCTCCATACTATTACAAATCCCCGCCCCCTCCACCGTACTATTACAAATCCCCACCACCACCTCCCTACAAATACGAATCGCCGCCTCCTCCTCCTTACAAATACGAGTCCCCGCCTCCACCACCTTACTATTACAAGTCCCCACCACCACCTCCATACAAATATGAATCCCCGCCACCTCCAGTCTACAAATATGAGACTCCGCCACCCCCAGTTTACAAATACAAGTCGCCACCACCACCATACAAGTACGAGTCACCACCACCACCTCCATACAAGTATGAATCCCCGCCACCTCCACCTTATTACTACAAGTCCCCTCCACCACCACCATACAAGTACGAGTCGCCACCACCTCCTCCGTACAAGTATGAATCTCCACCACCACCAGTTTACAAATACAAGTCACCTCCGCCACCACCTTATTACTACAAATCCCCACCGCCACCTCCATACAAGTACGAGTCTCCACCTCCTCCTCCGTACAAGTATGAATCTCCACCACCACCACCTTATTACTACAAATCCCCCCCGCCACCTCCATACAAGTACGAATCTCCACCACCGCCAGTTTACAAATACAAGTCACCCCCGCCACCACCTTATTACTACAAATCCCCGCCGCCACCTCCATACAAGTACGAGTCTCCACCTCCTCCTCCGTACAAGTATGAATCTCCACCACCACCTCCTTATTACTACAAATCCCCGCCGCCACCTCCCTACAAGTATGAATCCCCGCCACCACCTCCCTACAAATACGAGTCACCACCCCCACCACCTTACTATTACAAATCTCCTCCACCGCCTCCATACAAGTATGAGTCGCCGCCACCACCAGTCTACAAATACGAGTCTCCGCCACCCCCAGTTTACAAATACAAGTCGCCCCCTCCACCTTATTACTACAAGTCTCCGCCACCCCCACCATACAAATATGAATCCCCACCTCCACCTCCCTACAAGTATGAATCGCCTCCTCCTCCACCTTACTACTACAAGTCCCCTCCACCACCTCCCTACAAATATGAATCCCCGCCACCACCTCCATATAAATACGAGTCACCACCACCACCACCTTACTATTACAAATCTCCTCCACCGCCTCCATACAAGTATGAGTCGCCACCACCACCTCCCTACAAATACGAGTCACCACCACCACCACCTTACAAGTATGAATCCCCACCTCCACCTCCGTACAAATACGAGTCACCACCACCACCACCTTACAAGTATGAATCCCCACCTCCACCTCCGTACAAGTATGAGTCACCTCCACCGCCTCCATACAAGTATGAATCCCCTCCACCACCTCCCTACAAATACGAGTCACCACCCCCACCACCTTATTACTACAAATCGCCTCCGCCACCAGAGTATCAATCACCTCCTTACATGTATAAATCTCCACCTCCGCCCTCGTACTAGGAGCTAAGGAGCATTTGATTTTCAGGTGAGAAATCTATAGAACCACAATTCCTAGTTCTAACAAGTTTTCAAATTCATCAGGTTGTAAGAAGAGGACGTCGAAGTAGCTACGGATGTGTAGATTGGGATCCCGTTGGCTTTGAGTAGCAATTTGTTTCCACCATTGAAGTTTTCTCTCCGCAATCTTCTCAAGGCGCTCACAAGGCGCTCAGGGGCAGTTTTGAAGTGCAGCGGGACCCCTGCAAAATAAGCACAGGCTTGTCGAAAAGGTTGAGGAAGTTTGAGAGCTTTTGTTGGTTGCCAATAAACACAGGGAATTAGCGCATATGTGCGCCCTCCTGGCTTCCAGTTGTGAACGATTCTGAAGTAAATAATTTGATTCTGCGACTAGAAAGCATGCTGGACCATTGTGGAAGTGTCTCCAGGACTGCCAAAAGGCCAAATCCAAGATTTTCAAAAGGATCCACCTCTCTTCTAAGAAGATCTTGACGACGCAAGCAAGACCTAAGATCAAGGTTCACAATGTAGGAGTCGACTATGGACATTGAATGAACGAAAGGAAATCCTGGCCAGTCTCTCCTTTTCTAGCTCGACACCCGGCAATCCAGAAGAAAAGGCTGCTCGATCGTATTTTCCATACGAGGACTTTTATGCCACATTGATCGTTGCTGCTCACCACTTTGACAATGAAAGGTTTGAAACTCAAGACTAGTTCCTGTGTAGAAAATGCCAAAAGAAAATCCACATCACAGAAATGTAGAAAATGCCAAAAGAAAACCACATCATAGAAATGAGCTCGTGGGCAAAAAGAAATGGAGATGAGGGGCATCGATCCCCTTACCTATCGCATGCGAAGCGATCGCTCTACCATCTGAGCTACATCCCCGTTTGATCTTACCACCCGCTGATACCAGGCATATTCTCCGATCGCCGACTTCCTTGCAGGTTCCAATGGGCGGAAAAGAACACTCCTCGAGGGAGACATGGAAGCCTGGAATCGCAAAGGAGAGGGTAGGGTTCCTTGCTTTTTTCGCCCACCAGGTAGCTATCTCTAATTCTGCCAAGGATGCCTAGAAGAAAGCTTGTGGAGATCGATGTCACGTCGGATACGGTGTGCCCCTGGTGCTACATCGGGAAGAAGAATTTGGAGCGGGCAATCGAGGCCTCGGCAGACGAATACGACTTCGAGGTAACTGGTTGGATTCATTCCTCCTCTCGAGTTTTAGAACGCTTGGATCCAATCACGCAGGTTCGATGGCGTCCCTACTTGCTGAATCCCAGCGCCCCCGTCGAGGGTGTTGATAAGCTTGCTTATTACAAGTCCAAGTTTGGAGAAGGTCGATTTTCTTCTATCGTGGGCCGATTGAGCAAGGTTTTTTACTGTGATGATCTAGCAAATGCTTATTAGTAAGTCTAAGATGATAAATTGGTTCTCAGGTGTTTGAGGATGTTGGACTCGAAATCAACTTTGGCGGCCTCACGTAACAATCACCACGCTTTAATCTTTGTGTGTGTTAACTTTGTGGGATTTC
This sequence comes from Selaginella moellendorffii, assembly GCF_000143415.4. Taxonomy (NCBI): domain Eukaryota; kingdom Viridiplantae; phylum Streptophyta; class Lycopodiopsida; order Selaginellales; family Selaginellaceae; genus Selaginella; species Selaginella moellendorffii. The sequence goes on along the minus strand of NW_003314401.1, from coordinate 99,894 downwards.
CACAGGGGAAACACTCTGGACAGCCACAGGCTTATCGAACTGGCTGGACGTCAAGGCTATGACAAGCAGAACGCGCTTGTCGAGGAGCTCTTCCTCAACTATTTGACTCAAGAGAAATACATCGGCGACAGGTTTCTCTTCTTCTCCCTCGGCGAAGATTTGTGAGATCTCGGTTGAGCTGACATGGTCTCGTTTGATCAGGCAAGTTCTGGTGGATGCCGCGGACAAAGTTGGAGTCACGGGGGCCAGCGAGTTTCTCGCTGATCCTAATGCCGGCCTCAAGGAGGTTTGTTTGTTTCTTTCATCTCCAAAGCTTCAGCGTCGCGATGTTCTACTGTTGCGCAGGTCCTGGAACAACTCAAAAAATATGGCACTGGAGTGAATGGTGTCCCGCATTTTCTAGTAAGCACAACTCTAAACTTTGATGGTGATCACTAAACTTTCGTCGTCCTCTACAGGTGAATGGCAAGTATCAACTCTCTGGCGCCCAGCCACCCAGCTCCTTTATCGAAGTTTTCAAGAAGAGCTAGCTAGACTTATCGTCTCTTTACATCTTCTAGTGTGAAAGAATCTCTCTCTCTCTCTCTCTCTCTCTCTCTCTCTCTCTCCAGACTTATGGAAGCCAGCGAGTGCCTGGCACTGCTCGATCGTTGCAAGACACTGTCCGTGGCCAAGGACATCCATTCCCGCATCCAAGGAAACGTCCACAGCTCCGCGGCCATCGCCAACAAGCTGATCGAGGTCTACGGCCGGTGTGGGAGCATCGACGATGCACGCAGGGTGTTCGATGCCACCGATGCCAAAGACGCGGTTTCGTGGGTCGCGATGCTCTCTGTCTACACTCGCAACGGGCATCCGGAAGAAGCCAAGCGCATGTTTGAGAACATGCCAGATCGATCTCCAGCGTCCTGGAATGTCATGTTGCTTGTCTACGTCCAAGCTGGGAATCTACAAGCTGCAAGGCAACTGTTTGAAGAGATGCCGGAACAGACTCTAGTGTCTTGGAACACTATGCTCTCTGCGTATGCCAAAGCCGGGCATCTTGACACAGCGAAAGAGTTGTTTGATGCAATGCCGCATCACAACATCATCTCTTTCTCAGCTCTCCTTCCCGCGTTTGTGGAGAATGGGCTCCTTGACGATGCCAGGATCTTGTTTGATTCCATGCAAGAGAGCAACCTCGTGTGCTGGAACACTCTGCTGTCGGCCTACACGCGGCATGGGCACCTCAAGGAAGCGGCTCTCCTCTTCGCCGACATGCCGGCACGGGACATTGTCTCCTACACCGCACTCTTGTCGGCTCTCTCGCAGCACAGCCGGCTAGAAGATTCTAAGATCCTCTTCGAGGAGATGCCAGAGAGAAGCATCGTGTCGTGGACCGCGATGCTGACTGCATATGCCCAAAACGGGTGTCTGGCGGAAGCGAAGGAGATATTCGACAAGATGCCGGAGCGTGACTTTGTGTCATGTACTGCTATTCTTGCGGCGTACAGCGAAGCTGGGATGGTTGACAGAGCAAGGTTTTGTTTCGATCGGATGCCAGAGCGGAACATGGTTACTTGGACTACCATGCTTGCTGCATATGCCCAGCGTGGGCTTGTTGACGCCGCCGCCAAGTTGTTCCAGAAAATGCCCCAGAGTGACCTCATAGCTTGCAACACCATGGTAAGCGCATACGGTCAGAGCGGGCGGCTGGACGAGGCTGTACAGGTGTTTGAAGTGATGCCGGTGCGAAGCCTGGTGACATGGAATGCTATGCTAGCTGCTTATGCCCAAAACTGTCATCTTGAGAGCGCAAAGAAGGTATTTGATTCAATGCCTATGAAGGATCTCGTTGCCTGGACGGAAATGCTCGTAGCTTATGCCCACGCTGGTCATTTGGAAGAAGCTAAGTGTGTCTTTGACAAAATGGCACAGAGGGATGTGGTTTCCTGGAATGTAATGGTTACTGCGTTTGGCCAAAACGGCTACCTGGTTGAGGCCCAGCGGTTGTTTGAATCCATGCCGTTTCACAGTGTGATGTCTTGGAACTCCATTCTGGTTGCAAACAGCCAATTTGGTGAATTGCAGGGGTCGAGATTAGTTTTCGATGAGATGCCATGCCGTGATACTGCTTCCTGGAGTGCATTGCTCTTCGCTTATGCCCAACATGGACTTGACCAGAAATGCAAGTTTCTATTCGATAGAATGCCGGAGAAGTCTGTTGTCTCATGGAACTCCATGTTAGCCGCATACACATACAGTGGTAACTCTGTAGCGGCGATGGAGCTGTTTAGTCTCATGAAGATGAATGAATTGCCTAACGAGACATCTTTTCATCTGGTTTTAATCGTGTGCAGCCGCAGAAGAAGCGCTTCTGAAGGGAGGAGACAATTCCTTTCAATGTACGCGGACTTTGGGCTATATCAAGGAAAACAGCATTTTCACCTCGTCCTCGATCACTGGACCGAAGCCAAGGATGGATTTCCATCTAAACCAAGCAATGCAGCTTTGGCGAAGATCCAGGTGACAGAAAACTCTCATAGTTGACATACTCTTTTCAAGGCATTTGACAGGAGAATGTATGGCAACCGGTTTTGCTCATCGACTCCGACGGCATTCCTTGCAGCGGCCGCTCCCTGCTGCGTGTCACCATGGATATCACACGCAGAGAGGAGAGTGGCCCAATTCTTGAGCTCTGGAACGTATGGCATGCTCTCGATCAGCCCTTTAGCCTCGTCAAGCTGCCCAGCTCGAGCAAGAAGATCGACAATGCAGCGGAAATGGCTGGCTCGGGGATCCAAGCCGTAATCCAGGTCCATGAACACGAAGTGCCGCCATGCCAAACCGAAGAATCCCTCGTGTCCCAAGGCCGAGATGAGACTGAGCAGTGTGATCTCGTTGGGATCCCAACCGTCCAGCTTCATCAACTGGAAGAGCTCAAGAACACACCTCACGCGCTTCAAACTCCGCTCCCTGCGTCGCTGCTGCTCCTGCGGCCGACTGGAATCCTCTCGTCGCGTGTAGACCTGCAGCATCATGTTCCATGCCACCACCGTGCGCTCCGGCATCATTCGAAAGAGCTTCCTGGCCTCAGTGTGATGCCCGCTTCGAGAATACGCAGTTATCATGGATGACCATGAAATGCTGTCTTTTACGTGCATGCTATCAAAAACTTTCCTTGAAACGTCTAAGAATCCCGCTTGGATGTAAGCGAAGTTCATAGCGTTACACGCTGCCAGACTTTGACACGGCATTTGTACAAATAAACTCCTCGCTTCCTCTACATGCCCGACTTGGGCATATGCCGCCAGCATGGTAGTCCACGTCACTTGGTCACGGACGGGCATGGAGTCAAAGATGTCTCGGGCTTGTTCCACGTGTCCGTGGTCGCAGTATCCTGCCACCAAGGACGTCCACGTCACTATATCTCTCGCGGGCATGCTGTCAAACAGCACCATGGCAGCTCCAAGGTGGTTGTTCTTCGCGAAGCCTTCAACCATTGCATTGCAAGCAATGCCATTCCACACGGGCATTCGATCAAACAGCGCCTTGGCATCATCTAGCTTGCTGCTCCTCAACAGAATTACTAGCATTGTAGTGAAAGACACCTCGTCCCTCTCTGGCATCACTTCGAAAAACTCAATCGCTTCATTCAGCCTCTTGTCGCCATCGCCATCTTGCGAATGTGCCGCAAGCATGCTGTTCCAGGCTATTAGATCCTGCTCTGGCATCTCACTAAAGATCTGCTTCGCAATGTCGAAATGCCCACTTGCGGCATTTGCTGTAATAATGGCATTCCATGCGACGGTACCATGCTCGGGCATTTTCTCAAAAGTGTCCCTTGCCTTTGAAAGCTCTTTGTTTAGTGTGTAGCCTTGCAGCATGGCGTTGTATGTTATTTCATTCCGAACAGGCATTGAATCAAACAGAAGTTTTGCGTTTTCCAGATCCTCACCTTTGGCATATGCTAAAACCATGGCAGTCCACGATACAACATCCCTCTCCGGCATGGCTTGAAACAACATACTTGCTTGATCAAAGTTTCCAATGTCGGCATACGCGGCTATAATAGTATTCCAAGAAACGAGATCTCTTTGAGGCATCGAATCAAACATAGACCTCGCTTTTCCCAAATGACCATTCTGGGCAAGTGCAGACATCATGATGTTCCAGGAGAAAACGTTGGCCTTGTAAAGTTGGTGAAACACCAGCCATGCTTGCTCGAGCTGCCCACACCGTCCATACATGTCTACCAAAAGATTTCCGAGGTATCTGTTTGATCTGTGCTCGCTAGCAGTGATCTGTGCGTGAACACATCGTCCTCGGTCGAGGTCCTTGGAATTGCCGCATGATCTGACAAGGGACCCAAACCTTGCGAGCTCCTCGATAGATTGCATTGTTTCTCTCGAGCGCGTGCTGGGCGATAGCGATTCATCCAAGAACGGTGGATTAGAAGTAAGCCTCTCGCAATCTCTTGTGCCATATACTAAGATATGATTGTGTCAAATGCTTGCGAGGCAAGAGCGCATCGAGCACTATGCATCGCTCATCCGATCTTGCCAAGACACACGCCAGGGGAGACAACTCCACGAGCGCGTCCTGGGCAGCGAGTTTCGGAGAAACAGATACTTGGGCAATTTGTTGGTAGAGATGTATGGCAAATGCGGGGATGTAGAGAGCGCAAGGCAGGCGTTCCGAGAGGTCTACGAGCCCAACACAATCTCGTGGAATATAATGATCTCGGCGCTCTCCGATAACGGCTACGTTGAGGACGCTCGTGCCGTGTTTGATCAAACGCCTTGCAAAGATGGTGTCTCTTGGAACACCATTCTTGCAGCATATGCCCAAGCGGGGTATATTGTCGAGGCGCGTAAAGTCTTCGAGGAGATGCCAACAAAAGACGAGGCATCCTTTACCGCTATGATTGCGGCTCTTGGGAGGGTTGGAGAGGTGAGGGCTGCCAAGATCATCTTTGATGGCATGCCGGTGTGGAACACCATGTCGTGGAACACCATGCTCCAGGTATTTTCGACGAATTCTTATGTGGAAGAAGCGGAGAAGATGTTTGAAACGCTGCTGGAGAAGAATGTTGTGTCGTGGACTGGTATGATCGCTGCGTGTGGTGAGCAAGGAAACCCGGAGAAAGCCAGGGGATACTTTGACACGATGCCTTTCTTTGATCTTGTAGCTTGGTGTAGCATTGTCACCGCATATGCCCAAAATGCGCATGCTGGAGAGGCCAAGTTTTTGTTCGACATGATGCCAGAGCACAACCTGGTCGTCTTTAATGTCATGGTTCTGGCTTACGCACAAAACGGAAACTTTGATGAAGCACGCAGCATGTTTGAGCAAATGCCGTTCCGGGATTCGATCTCTTGGACTGCCATGGGAACGGCATATGCGCAAAACGGGCATCTCCAAGAAGCATGGAAAGTGTTTGAGGTCATGCCGGAGAAGAACTTGGTGTCCTGGAACGCTATGATACAAGCTGTCTCGCAAGTCGGAAGGCTGGATGCGATGGCCGAGCTGGGATACTCTCGGCTGCTCAACGATCGTAATAGAAACCAATGGAGGACTCTGAGAGACAAGAGCGTAGCGGAGGCTCTTGGCCACCTCTATCTCATGCTTCTCGATGGCTGGGAGCCAAACGAGGTGACATACTTGAGCTTGGTTTCCGCTTGCGGTCACGCAGGCATGCTGAAAGACGCATTGTCCCACTTCAAGGCAATGGCTTTCGACCACCGCCTGCGTCCTCAAGCCGGCCACTTCAGGTCCATTCTGGATCTCCTGAGCCGCGCAGGGAGACTGGCCGAGGCCAAGGATCTCATCCAAAACATGCCGTTTGTCCCGGAGACTCCTGCGTGGGCGACGCTACTTTCGGCTTGTGGAACACAAGGTGACTCGAGACAGGAAAGTTCTAGCGTTGCACAGAGTGTGCTCGAGATGAGGTCCAGGAGCTGTGGATCCTACGTTCTCATCTCCAATCTATACTCCGCAAAGAAGTACGCAAGACAGTGAATCGCTCTCTGGCGAAGCGACGAACTTAGAGAGCCAAAGTTGCATCTCTTCCATGGAAGGACGCCAAAGGAAGGACGGCATAGACAAAATGCCAAACTTCTGTGCGTCTCGGTCCGAGGTAGTGACGCTGGCAAGAGACAAGAGGGAAGGCTCAAGCTTAAAGATCCAAGGACAAGCTCTCCGGTGGGATTCGAGCGGGAGAGAAGTAGGCCAGCAGCATCGAAACAAGAGCACACGCCAAAACCATCGCTCGAATCAGGAAGATCATTAAGAGAACACTAAGTGAAAAGACACAAAGTAGAAGAAAAGAAAAGCCTCCATTTTTATTTACAAACGCAAAGTCCCACTAGTACTACGATCAATCGTTTTATCATGAGCAGCACCCAGCTTTCTTTTTTGTTCTTGGATCCTCACAGTGATGGGCGATGCGATCGGCGAGGAAAGAGGCAGTTCATCACCATCACGTACTGTCGAGAAAGGGAAGCTTGGCGAGGAGCCACATATATAAATATACCATCGCGATCATGTCAAAGCTGGCGACGCTCGGGGAGCGATGGCGCTGGAGCGGATGAATTGGAGCACCTCGGGCATGAACACGTAGCTCACGGTTCCATCGGGCGTGACGAATCCATGCGTCGCGTCAGGATACTCCACGAGCTTCACCTCCACGCCGCTCTTGCGCAGGAAATCCGCGTAGGCGACCTGGCGGTCGTGGAGCAAGTCTCGCCCGCCCACGATCACCAGCGCCGGCGGGAGATTGCATGGCAGCGGCTGCGCGGCCGCGAGAGGATCGCAGAAGGGATGGTCGCGCGACGCGCCATCCGGGAGCGCAAGGCTCCACAGCTGGTCGCTCATGGCGAGCGTGAGGATGGGGCCGTCGGAGAGGCGGAGCTCCGAGGCGGTCCTGTGCGCGCCACCAAAGAATGGCTGGAGGAGGATCTGGGCGGCGAAGCTGAGAGGAGGGAGGAGCGCGCGCTTGCTCTTGGACGACTCGAGCACCATGAGGAGCGCGTTGTGGACGATGTTGCCGCCAGAGCTTCCGCCCATGAAGATCAAGCTGGAGAAGTCGGCATACGAGGCTAGCCAGGGATCCCTTTGAGGAAGATGGTGGTCGCCACCATCGCGCAAGCTCGTGATCTGGTGGTGGTGATCATGACTATCACCATTGCCATCCACAGTAGCGCTGGCAGCATCGCCACCATCGCCATCGCTGGTGGAGAGAAGAGCTTGGGCTCGGAGCCAGTGGAGCGCCGAGACGAGGTCTTGGTAGGCGGCGGGGAGGCACGAGGCCGGCGCCAATCTGTGGTTGAGCGAGACAACAAGAGCAGTGGCATCAGTGGCTACCTTCTTGCAGAAATCGTGGTACGAGGACGTGGCGGCGCTGAATCGGACGAATCCTCCGCCGTGGACATGGACCACAATGGGGAGCTTGCGCTTGGAATTGATCTGGAGCGCCGCCGCGGGGAGATAGAGCCTGACCCACACACGACCATCGCCACCGCCGAGCTTGACATCCCGCGACGCCACACCATCCGCGAAGCTGGAATCCGCGGCAACCTCGGGGATTTCCCAGCTCTGCGCGGACGCTGGCGGCCCTGTGGAATCGCCCATCATGCTCTAGCTCTCTCGCGCTCCCGGGGAGAGAGAGAGAGAGAGAGAGAGAGAGAGAGAGGCGCGGCGCGGTGAAGAAAGAATCAAAGAAATAACTCGTAGAAAACGCGGAGCAAATCCTGCGCTCCTCCAATCCAATCCTGCGCAGCGCTTCTTCCTTCTCCAGGTTTTGTAGCTCTCGCTCCTCTCCGCTCTAGCTACGCGGCCCAAGAGCTTGATTAGCCACATTCTTCTTTTTCCATTGTTTAAGCTTTGCCATGGACCCTCTCTTGACAATGCTTCACCAACAATCACGAAAGTGAAAGGCTCGCATAAATATTCCTCTAATCGCTCTCTCCTCGCTGCAGATCTCCCTTGCGGGGTGGATCTAGAGGATGATCTATGCGTAAGTTATTTGCACCACACGAGAGGGTGATTGATTGATTATCAAATCGCGATTTGATAAACCCCGCGGTATAGCTGTTCCTCATATGCGAATTATATCCTCGCGAGCGTGGTCTCGCCTTGGCGATCTCGCTGTCCACGAGCATCCGGATGCTCCACCCCTCGCAAGCAATTCGCTCTCGATCGAGTGTAACTCTCTCGCTTTTCCCGCTTAGCAGACAATGTAAACAATCGATCGATCGCTCTCGTGCTCTTTGGTTGCTCGAGAATGCTGACAAGAGTTCGCTCTGTGGCATAGATTATCTAAGCAAAGTCTGCGAGTGTGGCGAAGGAGATCTCCCAGCGACACTTGCTAAAAAAAAAAAAATCTTGTGCAAAGCACTCGCGGCCAAGGGTGGGAGTGATGCGTCCATTGCGAATGATTGGCATATGAGTTATCGCGGGTGTATGATGAGATAATCACAAACCACACTCAAACAAACCAAACAACCTCAACCTTATAGAATCGCAAACATTATTCCTGGTGGGAATCCTGGCAAAGACTTTGAAATTTCTGCCACCACCCGCCCTACCTAGTCTATGATCCGGGCGAGCGAACGCGGCAAAACAAAGAGAGAGAGAGAGAGAGGAAGAAAAAAAAAGCAAGAAAGAGAGAGCGGAAGATTCCTTTTTCTCTCAACAAAAGCCGAGAGAGAGAGAGAGAGAGAAAGAGAAAAAAAAAGCAAGAAAGAGAGAGCGAGAGAGCGGAAGATTCTTTTTTCTCTCAACAAAAGCCGAGAGATTCCTTTATTTCAACCAAAGCTACCTATATTATTCGATATTCGCTTTCTTTCTTCACGGGTGTGACCACTCAACTCCTTGATTCATAGGCAAGGTGATAGAAACTTTAGTTTTTCCTCCAGCGAAACAACGTGGTGGCTGATGCTCTGACTTGATCCAAAACATATAATCGATCGTGCCACCAGATTTACGAGGAAGCATACATCCTCCATAGCCGCAAGCCAAGACAAGCGACCAAGCGAGCCAAGACGCAAGCTAGCAATCAAGCAAAGCAGCACAGACACATGATCTCATTCATCGCATCATCGTGCTCAGCGCTTGGGTGATCTCATCCTGCAGCGCAAGATTTGGGATTGTCGCAGATTCCTTTGGTTGAATCCACAACTTGGTCCTGTCGATCATGTCCTGGATTCGTTAATTCACGCTCTCATACAGCCCAGTCACAGCTCACTTTCTTCCTTCCCAGAGTGGAAGCAAAGCAAATCACACAGAGGGAGGAAAAGCGCCGAGACAAAATCCAAACCACAAGACGTATGCTTCCGTGTGGCAGAGCCGTAGCTCCACCATGAAGCCAAAAAAAAAAAAAACGGAAAAATAGTCGAAGAAAAGAGTACGAGAAAGAAAAGGAAGAAATATACCTACGTGCTACGTACAAACAAATGCATGAGACGCGACAACGCATGAATGGGAGAGAGAGAGAGAGAGAGGAGAGAGAGAGGCCGAGGAAAAAAAAGAGAAGAAAACTGATAGAAGAGATGGAAAAACTATTCTTTGTTTCTAGGAGGCATCTGAAAAGGGAGTAATACCTCTGTGTCCACTGAAGCGATGTCCTTGCTTTTCTCGCCGCGGCCTTGCTTCAATTCAAGCCTTGGGTCTGAGTCTTGCTTCTCTCTCGCTCTCTCGTACTGCTCGTCTCGTCTGGAGAGATTCCAATTGTTTAGTAATCCAAAATCAAGCACTTAAGTACCTCTATCTCTTTCTCCTGGAGTCCGAGCCATTTACTCGGAAGGCTTGGAGGGGTCTCTCTTTGATAGCCTTCCGTAGCACGGGATGTAAGTTGTAATTTAGACTGGGATGGTTCCTGCCTGGCAAGCTTGTATAGTTTCAAACCAAAAAGAAAAGGAGAAAGTTGCTTACGAAGGTTTACGTCTGATCTTTCCAGATGATGTCTTTGAGTCCCGTTGTGAACGACTGGTGGAACTGCGCAGCGACAGCATATTGTTAATGTTGATTGCGAGGAAGAGAAATAAAGAAGAGTCAAACAATTGCCTTGTGATACTCGAGTGTATCGCCACCAGATTTCCGTAGCTCCACCACGTAAAAAGACGGTGCAACTTCGAAGACCTGAGAGCAGAGCTTTTGTACGAGAGAAAGAGAACCAAAACGCTTTACCTCCGTGCACACCGAAAGATGACCTTTCCTACCTCGCTTTGACCCTTGCAGCGTCATCTGAAGGAAAGTGCTTGTCCAACTCATGCAATCCTTGTAGAACTATACCTTGTAGTTCCTCTTCTGGATATTGAAGCCCAGCGGTCTCGCAGTTTCTTCTATTGTTCTCACAATCTCTTTCGCAGGATGTTTCGATGTGAACCGTGACTCGCGTTCCACCTCCTACAACAAGTTACTCGATCGTGAGCATCTCTATAGAGAGGAAAGATAAATGCTTGAGGATACTTACACGATGCTCGAAAAGGCCTGACAAGTTGAATCCTCGCGACATCGATATGATCTCAAAAGCATTCATGGTGACTGGTTGTGGCTCCTCTTTCTCCGCCACAAGATGAGCCTGCAAGAAAATTTCAGTTCTCTTTCATGTCAATTGGCCAGACACGCCGTCCTACCTCAGAACCATTAAACACCGCATCAATGTCGTCAAGGTTGGGACTTTGTTCCTTTCCAAGTGTCATTGGTTTGTGTTCGACTTGAAACCACTCATTGTCCATTATTCTGGAGATGGATATGCGCTGACGCACAAATTCGGAAAAGGGAGAGAGAGAGACAAGCACAAGCAAAGGTTACTACATCAACGATGCCAATTTAATTCTTACTGATTTCGGATTTGGATCCAGTATCTTTTGTACAAGCTTTCGGGAGCCCCTTGAAAACCAATGCGGAAATGTAAAATCTGCGCGATGCATCTAATTCGCATTTAATTCATGTCAGCTGAACAGGAAAAACAACCAAACAGATGTTTTCATACCTTCTTGTACAGTGCCACCAGATTAGGCTCGTCAAATGGCAAGTATCCAGCCAAGAGGACATACAAAACAATTCCGCAAGACCAGATATCGGCTTTGAAACCGTCGTAGCCTTTGTCACTGATGACCTGTAGAACGATAAGTTCACACAAGCTAAAACAACAAGCAACGCAGTTACCTCGGGAGCTACGTAGTTTGGCGTTCCACACGTTGTATGAAGAAGGCCATCCGACTGTAAAATCATTCACTAATTTAATGAGCGAGTTCTCTTATGGTGAACTTAACTCGGCACTGTTGAGGAAGGGCACTTAGACCGAAGTCTGAGATTTTCAAGTTTCCATCTGAATCCAATAGCAAGTTCTCTGGCTGCCAAAACAAACGCTTCTAAGTCGAGAGCTCTACAAATATCAGTTCGTTTCTTTCGAGAATCACCTTTAAGTCACGGTGGCAGACACCCCTGCTGTGACAATAATCCACAGCATCGATCAGTTGCTGGAAATATATTCGGGCTTTACGTTCATCTTGCTTTCCCTCTCGCGCCTGGACGAAAAAGAAATAAAAAGAAATCTATGTCATTCTTTAATGAAAAACTGTCAGATGCCTTACGATCTTGTCAAACATTTCTCCACCTGTGACATATTCCATAACCATATAAATCTTGGTCTTGCTGCCTATAACCTGTAAAGGAAAGTCTCACCACCAAAAAAGAAGAGAGCTTTGGGAAATGGTTGAAATATAAGCTTACTTACCTCAAACAGCTGAATGACGTTGGGATGTCTCACCAGCTTCATTGTAGAAATTTCGCGTTTGATCTGTAAAGTTCGTCAAGATGACCAGCAATGAAAGCGAGCTCGACCATTTCTGCTTTACCTGATCGACCATCTTGTGCTTCAAAATCTTCTCCTTGTCCAAGATCTTAATCGCGACGCTCTCGTTCGTCTCCAAGTTCCTGGCGTACTTGACCTTGGCAAAAGTACCTTCTCCAAGTGTCCGTCCCAGCTCATACTTCCCAACGCGAGTTCTCCGGTAGCTCATTCCTTCCCCCTCTGGATGGAATTCCTAATCCTCAAGAGCGACACAACGCATTTGATCCCAGTCACAGGCTCGAGGAGATCGCCGAGGGAAACAAGATCCAGGCCGGAAGATCAAGCGTGCCGAGTGGAAATGCAGCTGCGAACAAGCCAAGAGAAAGTGATGGGTGGATCCATGCAATGCGCGCGGGCTGGCGAGCGAGACATTGATTACCTGCCGTGCCCACCGAGAAACCCTAAGTCGCGAGTCGCAAGAAGCCGCGCACTGTTCCATCGGCGAGGAAGAAGAGAATGAGCCGCCTCGTTGGAACGGGGGGGGGGGGGGGCCGTACACGTCACGACGCGGCGGCGTACGGACGAGGCCCAGAAAGACAGGAACTAATTAGGGCAACGGTGGCGCCACCAAAAGAGCATTGGGGGCGTGGTTTTCGCTCGCCGCGATTCGAGACAATCTTTGGATGTGCCACCAACCTTGTGTGCATTATACACATAAAAATCATACAAATGTTGTAAATGTGGGTGCTGGTTTTCCAACAAAAGATTTGATAGAGAGCATCGAATCATATCGCACCGCCAAAACACTTTGTCCGTCCATTGTCTCCTCTAGAGCGCTTATTCGCGGGCTGGAGCCGTGGTAAAAACCGCGGTGAAAAATACCGGGCGTGGTAAAACAGCGGCGACAATTTGGTGGCGCCAACTTCCTAGAAAGCTTGCAAATCCACCTAGGGCCTGTGGCGACGCCAAATTTAAGAAAGATTTACCAAAATTACCACACCACCCGTGCGTTTTTTACCTTTGACCACGGACCAGGGCATATTCCCCGCCCGGGAATCCTTGGCTTCGCTGGAGGGGAGATCCGGAATCGTTTAGTTTTCTTGTTTCGTGGGTGCCGGCTGGCGCAAACGGGAGGAGTGAGGAACACTTGACAAACACAATGTCAAATCCAGATTGAATACCAATTTGGCGAATATCCCCCCAATCTCCATATTTGTAAAGTAGAGAAGAGAGAGATTTGTTTGGCGCCGGGATCATGATCATATGCCAAGATCTCTGCGCAAATCTTTCCAACAGTGCCAAGGTCATGCTCATGCGCAACAATTGGAGCGAGTCGAGAAGAGACACTCCGCAGCCGTGATTTTTGTATGGATTCTTCGTGACGAAAGTGGGGTCAAATGGGTTTTGTATTGTTATGCTTGGGCCACATTGACCAGCTCTCTAATTTCCGCCACGCACAACCATATCCCAAATCTTTGAAAAAACAAAAGCGAAAAGGCAAAATCTTTGCGCAACAAAAGGTGGCGGACCAAACTAGACATCTAAATTTTTCTAAGCTTCTCGTTTCCGATCATACAGCTTAGGTACCTGCCTAGTGTTTGAAGCCAGGCGAAAATCAATCAATGTAACTCCCGGCTTTTCACTTTTGACCGCGCGGTAAGAAACCGTGTTTTTACCCAGTCGTGGTGGACGAGATTCGCCAGGATCTCGCCGGAGGTTGTTTGCCGGCGCCGGGACCTCAGCAAATCCGCCAAAGATTTTATAGCGCCCAGCAAATAATTTAAAAACCATGGAAATTTCAGCGAATCATATCTCCATCCTGGGGGCTCGTCAATCTGACAGAGCCAAACCGACGACCGACGGCTGCGGTCACGACACGTGTCAGAGGAGCGTTTACCGGACAGAATACGTCAGTCTAATCAGTCAGTGTGATGGCTTTGCTTTGGCATTCATTCGTTTGTTTGTTCATTCTTTCTTCTCTTCTCCCTCGCGTCGCGTCGACAGCTCCTCATCCACGGCGTCAAGGATTCCATCGATCGATCCATCCATCCGCCAGGTCGTCAATCGCGCGGCGCTCGCGGCAGTCGCGGCGCGGCTCGATCGGCGGCACGGAAAGAGGTATGTGGATTTGGGCGAAATCGCGGAGATTTTCTGGCATGGGAAGCGGCAGCAAGGGCGGGATCGAAGCGGAAGAAGCTGCCTGTGATGCGTGACGCAATGCTCGCGCGGAGCATTGGAGCTCTCCTCTCCATCGCCGATGATGTTCTGTCGAGCCTGGTGGATTATCGGAGCAGCAATCGTCTAGGATTGGAATTGGAGCAGGGAGGAGGAGGAGCGATCCATAATCTGGCCGGGGCGGGTGTAATGCAGGAGGGATCGCCGAGTCCGGCCGTGGAGACAGGGAAGCTCTTCAAGGAGGTATCCAGGGCATTTAGCGGTAGCAACCAAAAGGATGAATTCCTGGTCGCGTCCACCACTAGCACGACGAGCAGCTCCTCGTCGCCTCATGCATTGCTCGCGTCCAGCGCGCAGCAGCTCAAGCACAGATTCAAGACGTCACACAAGAGATCTCGCCTCGAGGAGCTCCTCATCGAGTCCACGCACTCGGAGAAATTGGGATCGTCTCACACGGCGCTGCCAGGGTCGGGGACAGGGACAGGGCTGGACAAGCTAGTCGTGACTTTGGCACTGCTTTTATCGTCGGCCATCTTGCTCGTGTGGTACTTGACGCCGGCCGCGGTACTGGTTTGGGCCGTCCCGGCAGCGATGGTGTCACTGGCGATTTGGACGAGATTTGTTCGCTGCGATCCGCCGAGTTCCAGGGAGATTTGCGTGCAAGGGCAGTGTTCCGGGTGTAGAGTAGTGAGCCAGGACAAGCAAGAGGAGGAGGAGCAGCAGCTGGCCCAGCGAGCTCATCGTGCCAAGCAACAATTCATGGCTTATGTGTTCCATAACATAAGAGGTGAGTTCGTTGCTAGGCTAGAAGTTTCTTTTTCTTTCGCTCTTCCGTATAGATGGTGCGAGAACTATTTCGTGATTTTCTGACGTACCTTTGGCTTCTCCGTGCAGTCCCTTTCAATGCGATCGTCCTGGGATTGGGTCACATGCGTGCTTCAGCGTCCGGGGATGACTCCAGTTCCGGGGAGCTAGACTTGGTGCAACTAATGCTAGACTGCGCCGAGACAATGACAAACGTGCTTGATGATGTTACTGATATGGGTAAGGTGTCCATGTCTCGACTCGAGTCTCGACTTTTACTTATGATTGTTCTCGACATAACTAACGAATGATCGGTCATCCACAGGAAACTGGGAGGAGGGGCGCATTGAGCTTCACCGAGATGTGTTCGACTTACTGGCGGTGGTGAAGTTCCTGGCGTGGGGTTTGAAAGATTTGCTCGAGCAGAAACAAATATCTCTCAACATTGATATCGATCCGGTCGCCAGCAAGATTTTGAAGTCCCACAACATTGTCGGTGACAAGCACCGGACTGTACAGACGCTAGGTAATCAAACTCTTCCACGTCTGACTCTCACTCACGCTCTGCGCAAGCAGGCAATTTTCTCAGTAATGCCGTCAAGTTCACGCCTACCGGGGGAAAGCTCGACCTGGAGATCAAGTGTCAAGAGCTCGACGGGGTCCCGGTCTCAAACTCCAAAGGCTTTGAGACCGACGAGTTAGAGCACAAGTCCCTGGAGCTCTTTATTGCCGTCAATGACTCTGGCGCAGGTAACGTTTCTTTCTTCA
The DNA here is from genome assembly GCF_000143415.4 of Selaginella moellendorffii. Lineage (NCBI taxonomy): Eukaryota > Viridiplantae > Streptophyta > Lycopodiopsida > Selaginellales > Selaginellaceae > Selaginella > Selaginella moellendorffii. The sequence continues at coordinate 84,368 of NW_003314401.1, read as the reverse complement.
CGATCGCGATGGTTTGTTTTGTTCTGACTTGAAAGTCTGGTGCTCGGACAGGAATTTCCTTAGATGACCAAGACAGACTCTTCGAAGCAGACTCTTTCATATCGTCTCCTTGGGTCCAGAAAGCTGGTGTTTCCGGCCTGGGCTTGAGTGTTGCGAAACGCTTCATCGAACAGATTGGTGGTCAGATCGGGGTACGCTCGCGGGACCAAGGAAGTACGTTCTTCTTCTCCGCTCCATTTCAGCTGGTTCCGATACAAAAGCGCACGAACTCGTCAGTCCCGGCCTCTGGGATCTTCTATAACATGAGGTCTACAGACTCCGTAAGCAAAGAGAAGCGAAAGTTGGAACGCCTCAGTGACCTTGACGCCCAACTCAAGTGTTCGCCGGGTGCTGTGCTGCAACAAGACGCCTCTCAGTGCAGGAGAAAGGTGCTGCTAGTGGAAGACACGCGGATAAACAGAGTAAGTCTCGTCTTTGGCTATATCCGTGCGCATTTTACTTACCATCATCTACAGATTATCTTGCGGAAGGTTCTTCAGAACCTCAATCTCCAATGCGACGAGGCAGAGAACGGCCAGATTGCTGTCGACCTGCACAGGCAGGGCAAGTCCTACGATCTGGTGTTGATGGACAAGGAAATGCCCGTCATGGACGGACACGAGGTAAGAGCTCTTAGAACTGAGTTTTCCTTTCTCTCCAAAGTATGTTAACGTAAGTTCCTGGCAGGCAACTAGAGCTCTGAGGATGATGGGTGTGAAGACTCCAATCGTGGCCTTAACTGGCAATGCTTTGCAGTCGGACAAGGAGCTCTTTTTCGAAGCCGGGGTGAATGAGTTTCAAACAAAGGTATGGAAGGAAACGTAAATGCTCGTGGACAGACAGGAGTGCTGATGCTCTTACTTTTGCCGTGGCAGCCTTTGTCTAGAGACAAACTTATCCAGCTCCTGGCAAGATACGGAGTTGAGAGCTCATCGCCACCGGTGGCTTTGCAACTTTGTCGCGAGTAAGCTGCCCAGCGACGAGCGATCAAGGAGCGACAACATACAGAGTTTTCAAGGGATTGTCTTTTTGGCGGGACAGGCAAGCCCGGTTGGGAAATTTGTATAGACTCACTCTATTATGTACAGCTTTTTAGTGGAGCATAGGAATCAAAGAGAGGGACGAGAGAAAAGAGAGATAGAAAGAGAGAGAAGAAGAAGAAAAACCATGGAAGCTCCATTCAGCTGAAACAAATGGAAAGAAGGAACTTAGAATTTTTCAGTGCGCTATGTCTGGAAAGGAAGATCTTGGAGCTGTTTCAATACATCCCGGCTCTGAGATGGCGGTCAAGTCTCTCGGCATTGAAAGTTCCCGGAATCTCGTGAAAATCATCGTTGAAGATTGAGTAGGCACTGCACGGCACGTATCCTTGTGATCTGGAATGGAATGGAAGAAGTCTTCGTACCTGATTTCGCCCTCTTGCCGCTTTCCCAGATTCCAAACGATGAGACAAAAGATCGTTGCGATTATCTGCGACAGTGGTGTTAGTAGTAAAGAACACACAAAACAGCACTGTTTCTTACGTAGAGATGGCCCAAGTCCCACGAAATGGCGTAGCCAGCGACGATGAGCCAGAGCAGGACCATCATCCATCTTCTGAAACCAAAAGAGAAGATGATCATCAGCACGAAGTCTGCTCAGAAAAACAATCACACCAGTGTCCATGCTCACGCTTGATGTATGATAAAAAAGGACAAGCTACCTGGAAACTTGAGGTTGTGCTTCAAGAACTGTACGAGTCTTCTCTGGAGCGGGGATGCGGTCGCGGGAAGCTTGAATCTCTGGACACACACAAAACACACTTAAAACCAACAAGAAGATTGCTCAAAGAAAAAAAAAACAAGAAAAGCTCTCGTACCAAGTCATCATCCTCGTCTTCGTTTTTGCTCTGCGAGTGCACCGAAGGCGCCTTGGGTGGAAGAAGCACCAGCAACGAGTCTAAAAGGAAGAAGAAGAAGAAAAAAAAACCGATGAATTCCACTCAAGAAAGAAGAACAAGAGTTAAAAATTCTCCATAGTCTCACCTCCAGCTCGAATGTCGACAGTGGAGTAATCATCAGCAGCACCGAGAGCCTTGCCTCTAAACACGAGCTTCAGTCGATTCACTTGAGAATCCTCCACTAGGCCAAGCTCCTGGCTCACCAATCTCCGCAACACACCGATCTAGTAGAAATCCCGCTCATCAATCAGATCGATTGGATCAATCGATCGGCCACTCACCTCGCATAGCGGCTCCACCTGGATCACCCGGCGCCGCCGCACGAATCCAGCGACCTTGAGCTCCAGCGGCACCATCCCCGGCGAGAAACCCTAGGTAGCGCTTTCGAAATTTCCCGTTTAACGGGGGGGCTTTGTTCTTGGCTCTATTTCATTGCTCCAGCCAAAATGGGAAGAGCTACTGCGTGAGCGATGAAGGATTCCGCCAAAAGGTTTCTCCTCCTCCCTTTCTCCGGCCTCCTGCCATCGTCAATCTGCGTCCTCCTCGCCGCCGCGCTCGTCTTCTTGGCAGCTCTCACGATCCCAAACCTGGGACTGGGATTCTCACCGCCGCTGGAGCTCCTCCTCATCCATCCCTACGCGCCGATCGCTCAATCGCCTGGGAATCTCTCCACCGCCGCGCCGCCGAGCGATCCAGGTAGCCGATCGGTGCCAAATCTTGCTCAAAATATTTCGGTGCCAGCTCGAGGAGGAGGAGGAGGAAGAGGAGGAGGAGGAGGGGATTCCATCGATCGCGAGGCGCGAGTGTGCGATCTCTACACAGGCAAGTGGACGCCGGATCCGCGCGGTCCCCTGTACCGCAACGATGCGTGCCCCATTCTTTCGCAGGCACAGAACTGTCAAGGGAATGGAAGGCCGGACAGAGATTACGAGTCTTGGAGATGGGTACCCGATGGCTGCGACCTTGCGCGCTTCAACGCCACCGAGTTCTTGCGCATCATGCGAGGCAAGGTCCTGGGATTCGTGGGCGATTCCGTGGCCAGGAACCAGATGGAATCGCTCATGTGTATCCTAATGCAGGTAAGAGGATCGTTCTAGCTCTTCTTGCTTCTCGCTTTCCTGGATTGATCTAGCTAGTTCTCATTTGCTTGCTCTCCTAGATAGCCAGTCTCGATCGCGATCAATGTAGCTACTCTTTTTCCTGATCGAAGTAGTAGATGCTAGATGGTTTTTTCTTTTTTTTTTCTCTCTTTCTCTCGATCGCAGACTAACTGTGAGCTTCGATCACCACACCAGGTGGAGAACCCCGTGAACAAAGGCAATAAGAGGATGCAACGCTGGTTTTTCCGCTCGAGCAAGGTGACCATCGTCCGGATCTGGTCGTCATGGCTGGTGAAATCCACGCCCGGCGACGCCTCGGTGAAGAACGCAACGAGAGTTCACATCGATCAACCCGACGCCAACTTCATGGACTTCCTTCCCAGCGCGGACGTGCTCGTCATCTCGTCCGGCCACTGGTTCGTGAAGAAGTCGGCGTTCATGCGGGGTGGCCAGGTGGTGGGAACTCAGGGGTGGCACAGGCCGAACGCCACCATGACCACCAGCGAAGCCTTCGCAGCGTCCATGACCACGGCCCTCACCGCCATCGCCGCCAGCCGGAGCTACAAGGGACTCACGGTTTTTCGGACGTTCTCGCCGGATCACTACATCGGGGGGTCGTGGAACACGGGGGGGTCGTGCACGGGGATCACGAAGCCTCTCACGGACAACGAGGTGAAACGGATTGGCAGCAGCGTCTTCACGAGCGAGATGAGGCGGATCCAACTCGAGGCGTTCGCGGAGGCGAAGAGGAACGCGAGCGGAGGAGGAGCCAGGCTGGTGCTCATGGACGTGACTCGGGTGTTTGAGTACCGGGCAGACGGGCACCCGGGATCGTTTCGAAGCAAAGATCCCAGCGGCAAGGTGGCGGCGCAGGACTGTCTCCACTGGTGCATGCCTGGACCCGTCGATACGTGGAACGAGTTCTTGCTCCACATCATCGTCACGCACAAGATCAACACGGCGCCTTGATCCATCATCCATTCTTTCGGGAAGCTCTCCAATCCATCTGTAAGTTTTGATTCTTTGCAAGGGAAAGAAAGTTGCTACGAGACGATGCTGGCGAGCATCATGTAAGGTGCTGAATTCCCCGGCTCTAGCTCCGATACCTTCTCGGCTGCTCGAGCTGCGAGCTCGGCCTCGCGGTGGAGCTTGCAAGCGCTGAGCATCGTCTTCCACGAGACGGCCTCGGGAAGAAAAGGCATCGTTTCTACGAGCTCCTGTGCGTCGTCAAGCCGGCCCGATCGACCGAGAGCGTCCACCATGCATCGGTACTGCTCCCTCGTCGCCTCGATTCCATAGTCGCTCGCCATGGACAGGAAGAAGGTCCGGCTCTCCTCCACCATTCCCAAGTGGCTGCGCGCTGCCAGGACGATCGTGGCTGCGACCTCGTCGATCTCCCAGCCTTCGTGGCTCATGATCTGGAAGAAGCCCATCGCCCTCTCCCTGTCGACGCTGTAGCCAGTGAGCATTGCGTTCCAGGAGATGGTGTCGCGAGCAGGCATTATGTTGAAGATCCAACGCGCTTCGTCCAGATGCCCCTTTTGGGCATTCACTGCGATCATGGCGTTCCAGGCTATAAGATCTGTGGCTGGCATTTTCTGGAAGAGATCTCTGGCCTCGACAAGCTTCTCGTGGCGAGCGTATCCAGTGACCATGATGTTCCAAGCTAGAATGTCCCTGAACTCCATCGAGTCGACGAGTTTTCTCGATTCCAGAAAATGCCCTCTCTCGGCATATGCAGCGATCATCAAAGTCTGGATCACAACGTCCAAATGCTGCATCGAATCCATGATGTTTTGAGCCTCCTCGAGAAGCCCGTGCTGGACGTAGCATTTGATCATCTCGGTTTGCGAGAGCATGTCGTGCTCGTCGCGCTGGATGGAATCGAAGACCAGCTTTGCTTGCTGGATCATCCCGGCTTGCGAGTAGGCCGCGATCATCAGGGTCTTAGCAATCACGTCCCTCTCGGGCATCGCATCAAACGCCTCCTTGCCGTCGGCGAGGCTGCCATCGCGGACAAGGGCGTGGAAGAGGGCATTCCACGTCACCGTGTGTTGCTGCGGCATTTTTGCAAAGACAAGCCTGGCTGTGCTGAGGTGGCTAGCCGCGTCAGCAAGCGCTTGAAAGAGAGCCGTCCACGTCACTACGTTTCTCTCTGGCATGGAGTCAAACTCCTGCTTGGCCTCGTCCAGCTGACCGTTGGCGGCCAGTCCCGACATGAGGCTCGTCCACGTCACTATGCTCACGAGAGGCATCTTGTGGAACGTGGCGCGGGCACCAGCCAGCTGTCCCTCTCGTGCGTAGCCAAAGAGTATGATATTCCACGTCACTAAGCCACGTCCGCGTGGCATCTCATCGAACAAGCTTTTAGCACGATCAAAATGGCCAGACTGGGCATATGCTGAGATCATAGTGTTCCAAGAACGCTCATTGTAACAATCTAGACTGTCATACGAATAATTGCCATAAGTTGTTAGGGCACTGGATTTAGAGCTAGTGATATGATCTGATATGGACCTTTGGCCTTTCTCAAGCAAAACGTTGAAGAGTTTTTCGGCTTCCTCAAGATGCCTTGCTTGGGCATTTGCTGAGAGCAAAGCGTTCCACACGACTGTGTCGTGGTGTGGCATTCTAAAGAATGTGGCAGTGGCGGAAACCAGGTCTCGGTTCTCTGAGAATGACTGGAGCAAGATGTTCCAGGAATAAGAATTGCGTTGCTGAGTGGACTCGAAAACTTGGAATGCCTCCGCTGGGCGATTGCAGCGTCCATACATGAGGACGAGGAGATTGGCGAGGAAGGTGTTGGAGCTGTGGCGGCTGTGGATGATAGCGGCGTGGGCTTCTCTCCCGCGCAAGAGATCCCGGGCATCGATGCAGCTCCTCACTGCCTGGGCGAGTCGATCCTTCTCGCCCACCATGGTGATTAAAAAAAACGAGCAGAGAATATGCGACGCATCGCTCTGGGCCTAGGTTTTGGTTTTGATGCGTGGCGGAGCTGGGAGGTGGAGCGTCTGGAATGCAGGGCATGCTGCGCCACGATCTTCTCGCCGGCACTGATGTCACAACAGCAGCTCCTGGCGATTTCCTCCATTTCAAGGCTCACGTCCCTCTGCGACATATCTGGGTACGCAATCGATCGATCACTCCATCCCTATTCATCCAGGGTTGATTCTCGATCGAAATCTCCTCTCACAGGTGGGAAACAAGCACTGGCGGTACTACCAGTCGGGGCCAAAGCTCTTGCCGCCTTTGGTGTGCCTGGGAGGGACTTCCTCCACTGCCGAGGTCTTCTACAAGATTATTCTCTCCCTCTCCGCCAAGGTATTGCTCTTCCTTCGTTCTTCTTCCTTCTGTTCATGCATTTTGTTGTAAGAATGTTGTCAACGTATTTTTCGATTCTTCTTTCAGGGCTATCACGTAATTGCTGCTGATGCTCCTCCCGTGTGGAGTCACCAGGAATGGATCGCTTCGTTCGAGAAGTTTTTGGATCAAATTGGTGCACACCATGTAAGTATGATACGAGGTGTGCTTTCGAGTTTTTCTGATGTTTCTCTCTTTGGTTTTTGTTAAGGTTCACTTGTATGGTACTTCTCTCGGTGGGTATTTGTCGCAGCTATTTGCTCAGCAGCGTCCGAGGAGAGTAAAATCGCTACTTCTCTCAAATACGTTCTTGGAAACACACACTTTTGCTTCAGGAACTTCTTGGAAACCATTGTGAGGAAGAACTTTCTGCTGGTTTTGATCAAAGACTTCGCTTCTTACAGGATAAGTTGGACGCCCGAGTTCATGCTAAAGCGATACATCCTGTCAGGAATTCATGAGGGGCCGCAAGAACCTCTCATTGCCGATTCAATAGATTTCGTGGTCTCCCAGGTATTTGCCTCATTTTGAGGAACTTCATATCCTACGTTTCGATTCCCGACAGTTCGAGACCCTCTCCCGCGAAGATCTCGCATCACGCTTGACGCTCAACACGTCTCCTGCTGCAGTAGGCCAGATCACACTCCCGGACTCGTGCATCACCATCATGGACGTAAGCATTCCCGCTTTTCAAGACATTTACTAAAGCGTAACTCGTAGCTCTTTACAGACGAATGACTACTGTGCCATCCCGCAGTCTCTCAAGGACCAAGTGGCTGCCAGATATCCCACCGCCCGAAAAGCCATGCTAAAGTCCGGTGGAGATTTCCCCTTCCTCTCTCGAGCAGCCGAAGTTTCACTTCACGTACAGGTAGCAGCGATCTCGTCTTTTCCCCTGATCCTCGTAACTTTGCCTCGCAGCTCCATCTGATGAGAGTTGGAGTGGAAGGCGTTCCCGACGCTCGTCCAATCCCATCCCCTGGGAGTGGTGGAAGCGGGGACTCCGCCGGCGACGATCAATACCAAGGCCGAAGCCCCGACGGAGACAGAAGCTCTGCCGCGAGAGACGAGCCATCTTCGAGCAGTCCAGCAGCCACCGACCGGAGCTTCTCTCCAAGCGCCATGGACTCGTTCAAGCGACTGGGTCTCGCAAATCACCTCCAGGTCGACTTGCAAGTCTCTCACCTCTTTTCTTTGCTGTGTTTGTTAGCCGCTGTACAAGAATTTTGGTTTTGTTCGCCACTAGCTACTTGTCCGAGCTTGAAAGTTTGATCGTTTTCTTTGTTCTTGTAATTTACAACCATCTTTTTTTTTCTACCAATCACAAGTTGGTTTTAGTAACCCTACCACCTTTTTTTCATGCGTACCTACCTTTACCCTGCCACCTTTTTTTCATGCGTACCTACCTTTACCCTACCACCTTTTTGCCCAAGCCCTACCACCTTTTTACCACCTTTTTATGACACGGAACGTGCCCTTGTCGCAACGCTATGACATTGCACATGTTAAAGAACGTGGAAAGTTTCAATTACTCAATCAAATCCGTGTTGTGCACTACTTGCAAAATTCTTTCCTCGTCGTCAAGTAACGTTACAATGGAAAATCGTTGTTAAAAAGAATACTCGCGTGTCGGGTTAGCAGCCAAGACTTGGAAGAATAGAAGGGAACGCGACGATTTCCCGTCAACACCAAACCGTTGGAATTGCTGGTGGCGGTGTTCTTGCGCTAGATCTCTGCTGTTCTTCCACCAGATTCAAGGCCTGGAGCAGCTTGGGCCAGCTCTCGCTCACGCCCCCGCGAACATCAAAATTGACCAGCTTCCCCTGCTTGCGGTAGAAATCCTCCACTGGTTTGCTCTCCTCGTCGTAAACCTGGAGCCTCTTCTGGATGCTCTGCTCGGAATCGTCCTTCCTCGTCACCATCTTGTCCAGGCACTGGATCGGCGGAGGAATCGCTGGCATCCTCAGATCGCCCACTGAAACATCGGCCATGCTGAACACTCGCCCACACTCCCCACACACCCTCCGGCCCAGGCACTTCTGGATCAACACCTCGCGCTCCTGGGCGAAGTTCACAGCTACGTGAACGTCCGCTATCTTGTCTAGCACGATCGCCTGGTTCACCGTCCTGGGGAATCCATCCAGGATGAATCCCTTGTCGCCCCTGGCAGCCCCCGCCTGGAGCCGCGAGTGGAGCAATTCGAACACCTCCTCGTCGCCCAGGAGCTTCCCCTTGCTCACAACCTCGGCGATGCGCCGCGACATGGAGCTCACCTTCTTCATCTCCTCCCGGATCAAATCGCCAGTGGAGATGTGAGGAACGTCGAGCAGCGCCGCGAGCTTGATCCCAAACGTCCCCTTGCCGGCTCCCGGCCTCCCCAGCAACACCAAATTGAGCTCTCGCTGCTTCCGCGGCTCCTCCTCCATCGCCTTGCAAATCTCCGGCATCAAACCTTGGTGGTGATCCTCCTGCGAGATCGGTGGCAGTGGAAGCGGATCCACGATCGTCTTCTTCTTCTGGCAGTGGCCCATCCCGGACAACCTGTTAGCTATCCCAGAGATCTGGGGCATTGCTCGTCTCCCTGCTAGCGCCATTGTGTCTCTTCCTTTTCCAATTAGGCCACAAGAAAGCCCTCTCTCTCATATACACGGAAAAAGGGATGTAAAGGAATATCCCGCGTGGCTTGACCGGTCAACAGTCGGCGGGAGGTCAACCATCATTCGCGGTCAAAAGCGCGCGCGTGGAAGAGAAACGTGGAAACCACTAGAAGTTACCAGTGACGTCGTAGTCTCACCCACGCCACGGCACCGACCACCGCGCCGCCCAGATGGCCTACGTGGCTTACGGTGGATGCCACCTGGCAAGCAGACAAACAAGCAAGCCATTAGAGAACGCTTCCCAGAACTTTGGAAGAAACCAGGCAAGGGAACTTACATCGGAAACTCCCCACAAATCCTTGAGGATCATGTAAGCTCCCTGTGGAGTGAGCGATCGCGTCAAATTCTCACAGCATTGGAATGGGAAAAACAAAAACTTGGGAAAGATCGATCGCTTACAAACAGGGCAGCTGGGACTGGGAAGAGGAAATCGACCAAGATGACGCGCGTTGGATTGAGCATGATGTTGAGGACCACCAGCGCGTTGATGGCTCCACTGGCGCCCTGTGGAAAAAACGTGTCGCGCATCAAACAGCACGCGAGAGATAGAGGAAGATCACGCTTTTCTCTCGACTCACCAGCGCTGGTGGGACAAATCGGGCCACAAAGGTGCTGTGACGAAGCCCCTGGGAAAACCAAAAAATGTGAATGACGATATGAGAATCCACAAGAAGAATCGCTGCGCTTTTATCGAACCTTGAGCCAGGGATAGATGTAATAGCTATAAGCCAAGTGTCCGAAGGAGCTAACGAGGCCACCCGCAAAGTAGATCATGTAGAGCCTTCTGCTGCCGAATCTATAAGCGATCTGCGAAGTGGAGTGAGCACGCGAGAGAGAGCGAAGATCCGGATCGAAAAAGAACAGGAGAGATCACAAGACCTCGGTGCCAAAAAAGTATAGGCCGAGTAAGTTGGATGCCAAGTGCCAGAACTCGTTGTGGCTGAAGAAGTTTGTGACGAGTGTGTGGAGTCGGCCACTCAACACGTTGTGCATGGAGATCTGAGTGTCACAATTGTCAAGAGAGAATTTCTAGAAAGAAAAAACGAGAGAAAGAAACTGACCGTGAAATGCTCGGTCATGAAAACCGGGTCGAAAACCTTCCACAGGAAGAACACCGAAACGTTGGCACCGATCAAAGTCCACAATGCAACATCGGGTCGAGCGTATCCTCCACCCCTGATAGCAAAATAAAGATCACCCTCGAAGAAGATCATAGGATAGAAAAAAAACGATCTTTGTTACCCTGACAAGCGGCCGAGGCTGGAGTATCTCCAGCGCTGCGAGAAGCGATTCACAAGCCGGTTCCATTCTCGCACGGCGGGCTGCAACTCGGCTGGGATCTTGAGCTTGCTTCCCTGGAAACTTGTCCGAAACTGGCTGCTGCTCGTCCGCGTCGCGGGAATCCAGCAAGTGAGAGGCCGCCATTCGTTGCTCGTGGCGATCTTTGATGTGCCCAAGAAACCACTCACGCTCGTCTTACCAGCGGTCGCACAGATTCTGCGCACTGCCGCCATTTCCACCCTAAACGAAGACCAAGCTTTTGGAATTCCAGGAAACCTTTGTATTGTTTTGCACTCGAGAGAACGAGAGTTCGCTCCAAATTCCACCATTTCGTTTCCTCTCCCGCGGAATTGGAGAGCGAAAAGAATCTCAAAGGTTGGCACCGATTAGAAAAACTGGCTTTTTGGTTCGAGGAAGTCTCACACGCTATGAGATAGATCGAGAGATGTCCGCAGTTCCTTCCAGAAACTTAGACTTTGGAGAGAAGAACAATGGAAGTGGAGAACTTCTTGTGCTGGATCATCGCTTTCGAATTCGCACTTTTTATTTACATCGATTTGGCGAAGAACATCATGGGAGGATTGGATTCGTGTTGTTGGTGGAGCGGCATTGGATTTGGAGTGGCGAGACGAGGAGATTGTGTGTTTTCCTAGCCCTGATCGCTTCGCGTCCCAGTGTTCGTGGAGGCCGATCTTCTCCTGTGCCTTCCGCGTCTACGCCTCTGCGAAAAAAGAGATTTTTTGAGTCGAGTTCCACTGGAAGATCGGGTGATCTTACTCCTCGCCCTCGGCGCCGCCTCCGCCGGCGCATCAAAGAGGGGCTTGTCGACGCTGTTCTTGCGGGTCGCACCATTTCTTCTCTCCTCCCAAACTAGCAATGCGTCGCCATAGTTTTCTCCAGCAATGTATATCCCCGGAACAGCCGCGACCCTTGGATCTGCCACGTCAGCGATTAGATCAGCCACGTCATTGATCCCCCAGGTACGGACAAGGAACAAAACCCTAGGCTCGTACGGAGCTTATTAACTGGAGTTTTAAACTCTTTTGGGCGAGGGAGGAGCGAGGAATAGATTCGGCATGGGGAGCGCGCGGCGGTCCAAGAATCCCATCCAGGCGCTCGTCTGGAGGATCCAGCGCCAGAATCCCCGCGTCAAGGCCGCGCTCCTGGCGCTGGCGGCAGTGATTGGGATCGTCTTCCTCAGGTATGTCGTCAAGGATCACGACACCCTCTTCGTCGCCTCCGAGTGCGTCCACGCCCTGGGGATCGTCATTCTCATCTACAAGCTCCAGAAGGAGAAGAATTGCGCCGGTAAGGATCCATGGAGCGATCGATCGATTCGATCGCTCGTTAGCTACAGCTAGGGCCGCCTCAAATCACTTAAAAAACTTTCTTACAAGTGTGTGTTTCTCGTGTTTCTTAGGTGTGTCTTTGCGGTCGCAGGAGCTTACAGCGATTTTTCTTCTCGTCCGGCTCTACTGCTCCACTTTCATGGAGCAAAACATCCACACTTTCCTCGACACGGCCACGCTCCTCGTCACGGCCTGGGTGATCTATATGATCCGGACCAATCTCAAGGCAACTTATGTCCAGGAACTCGATAACATGCCACTCTACTATGTGGTGAGCTTTGTTCTTCTCGTCCGGGACTTGAGTTCTATCACTCCTTTTTGGTTTTCCTTTTCAGCTGGCTCCATGCGCAGTGCTCGCTATCCTGGTTCATCCTCTCATCCGGTACCACCTTATCAACAGAGTTTTGTGGGCGTTTTGTGTGTATTTGGAGGCCGTCTCCGTGCTGCCTCAGCTTCGGGTGATGCAAAAGGCTAAGGTAGGCCAATTCTCTATGTTTCTTCGCTCACTTATCTTGGATTTGATCCACAGCTTATAGAACCCTTTACTGCGCTCTACGTTTTCGCCCTTGGCGTTGCAAGATTTATCAACTGTGCGCATTGGCTGCTCCAGGTATGAAAGACAAGAGGAAGGTCATGTAAAAAAACGCATTTTTCTTCTCCTTTTGCAGCTGATAGATGGACGGGGCTACCTCTTCTACACGCTGGGAACGCAGCTCAAACACCGGAGCTTGATTCCTTATGGCTTGTGGCCTGCCATGGTTGTGGTCGCCGAGATTGTCCAGACATTCATCCTTGCCGATTTCTGCTACTACTACGTAAAGAGGTATGGATCAAAAGAAGAAAAAATCCATTTTTTCCATGAAATTTACGATTTCTTTGTTTGTGACAGTGTGGCGGAGGGCCAGATGATGATCCGGTTGCCTTCAAGTGTCTAGAATTTCATTTGGTTGTACAAGTCTTTTCTCCTCCTTTAAACTTTCGTAAGTTAACTTAAAATGGCCGATTAAAAGAGTACCTTTAGGGCCAGCTAGCTAGGGCAATTTGGATTGAGCGCCATGGAAGACAAGCAGCTGTTGCTGGAGCAGTTCATGGAGGTGGTAGGCGAGCCTGCCGATCGCTGCCACCAGTTCCTCGAGGTTTGATCCCTCCCTGATCGCTCTTCTTGAAGGAAATGCCGAGTGATTTTGTGTAGGCGACGAACTGGCAGCTCGAGGAAGCGATTCAGCTCTTTTTCGCTGGCGGAGGTGTCGAGATTGGAGCTCCGCCTTTAGCAGCGGAGCCCCCGCCGATGAGCAAGCCTGTCCTTGCGGAGCCACCGCCAGTAGTGCTCCCTTCTCCAAGGTGAGAGCTTTCCTTCGTTCTTTCTCGTTCCTGGATGAAAAGAAAGGATTTTTTTCCTCTCAGTGGGGGAGATGACTACGTTCGTCCACCACTGCCTGTGAAACGCGAGGCCTTGTACGAGGATATGTTCCAGTACAGGTAAGAAAACGAAGATCACCATCTCCTTTTCTCATTCTCTTTGGATGGTTTTCCAGAGCACAAAGAAGGGCGCAAGCAGGTCCCGTCCAGCCGACTCCTGTGGATGCTTTCCGGAACTTCGAGGACGAGTTTAACTCCAGAATCGCCAAGCCCTCCCCTGGGAGCTCTCCCGTGGGTGCCAAAGCTCCAACGCTTGCGTCCCTGTACCGTCCGCCACTGGAGCTCAACTTCGAGGGAAGCTTCGAGCAGGTACGAAGGACGCCACTTTTCTTCGTTCCCAGACGAGACCATCTTTCTTCGCATGTTTAGGCGAAAGCAGAAGCAGCCAAGCAAGGAAAATGGTTGCTCATCAACTTGCAATCCCATACAGAGTTTGCGAGTCATATGGTATGATTATAGCTCCACAAGTAAGCTTGCAAACTGTGTTTTCTCATCTACGAGCTGATGCTTTCTGTGTAGCTGAACAGAGACACCTGGGCACACGAGGCCGTCAAGGACACGGTGAGGATAACCTTCGTCTTCTGGCAGGTATTTATGGTGTTTGATAGCATTCGTGGCCTCACTTCTTCTTTGGTGGTTTTAGATCTACGATGACACCGAGGAAGGAAAGAAGGTGTGCACGTACTACCGCTTGAATACCATGCCTACCATTCTGGTGCTGGATCCTTTAACTGGCCAGAAGATGAGATCCTGGGAGGGTATGGTAGGCGCGGAGAGACTGCTCGAGGTATATGTTTTATTCACACCACTTAGAGTTTTCTATAGAGACTTACAACACTTTCAGGATCTTGTCCAATTCATGGATAGAGGTCCCATGGAGAACCACACTCAAAAGCGACCACGAGATGTGGAACAACAGCAACAGCAACAGCAACAGCAGCAGCAGCAGCAACCACAACAGCAGCTGGATCAAGGTAGAGCTCGACGCTGAGTTGCCAGCAATCTTTTCACTTTGTTCTTGGCAGGCCCGGCTGATATCGACGAAGACCAGGAACTCCAGCGGGCCTTGGCAGCTTCGTTGGAGAGCCAAACCGAGCCTTCTTCGGCGGCGGAGCATGTCAAGGCCCGCGGCAGCAAGCATCCAGCGCTGCCGGACGAGCCCAAGCCCGAAGAGCCAGAAACTTGCCGCGTTGGAGTGCGTTTTCCCGATGGCAAGAGGGGCCAGCGGAGGTACTTTCGATCCGATCCACTAACTGTAAGTGGAAACCCAGCGATGTTCTTCCTTTCTCGCTTCTCATGTTGGTCGTATTGTGTATGAGCAGTACCTCTGGTCGTATTGCTGCTTGAACGTGGAGGAGGCCGCCAGCGGCAGAAAGTTTCGCCTCACGCTCACCATTCCTGGTGGGAGGTCTCTCGAGTATGATCCCAGCATCACCATCGATGAAGCAGGTGTTGCCAACGCCATACTGAACATGGCATGGGATTGATCGCTAGTTTTCTTTTCTCCTTCGCCTGTATCTGGCAATCATCTCAACGCGTAGTCAGTCGTAAGAACTCTTTTCAATCAAAACATGATTTTTAAGGCTTTTGTTTTGCGAACCTGGTAATCATTCTGTCCGAGGACGAGCGCCCCGTGAGTCGGCAGTCATGAGTCGACAGTCAGACACAGATAGCTCCAAAAGGTACCTGAAAATCCAGACACGATAAATTCCTCTGCAAAGCTGCTACCAACGCGCTCTGGTTCTTCTGTATATTTCAATGTAGCCAGCAAAGAACTTCCAGGTTTGGCGATGGAGAAGCTCCCGCTGCTGCTGCTTGTAGCGATGGTGGTGCTAGCAGCAGTAGCACTCCCGGTTCTGGGACAAGAAGTAGAAGCTGAGCCCGAGGCGTTCGATCCAAACGACGACTTCGAGTTCCAGATGAAGAAGCCGAAAATTCTCGTCAAAGGCCATGTTGTCTGTGATCGATGCTGGCACGGACGTGTTGGCAACATGAGCCTCCCTCTCCATGGTACGCAAGAAAACCATCTTTGGTAGAAGTTTGAGAGAAGTTCTTCGTTCTTGTGTCGAGCAGACGCCGAGGTAGGCATCAAATGCGTGGACCTGTATGGATTCGTGACCTTCTCCGGCGTTGGATACACCAACACTCACGGCGTCTTCACCATTCCCATGGACGAGATTCCAGCCATCTTCGGCGTTAAGGGATGCAAAGCCAAGCTTCTGCGAGGCCCAAGCACCGGCGACTGCGATGAGGTGAGCTCCATGGGAGATGGTCACACGGGAGCTCCGCTTCTACTCGTCCACAAATCCCTGCGAGAGGTCGTGTTTACTTCCGGTCCCTTCGCGTGCCGGCCTCTCAAACGTCCGGGAGCTTGCAAAACCGCCGCTGCTCCTCCTCTTCCTCCTCCGCCAGTTTACAAGTACTCGTCACCACCGCCACCGTTCAAGCACGTCCCAAACCATCATCCACCCCCGCCAAGCGTTCCCAGCTACCATTCTCACACTCCTCCGCCTGTTTCTCACCATCCGCCACCACCATCTCTACGACCAGTTGCTCCTCCAGTTTCTAAGTCGCCGTTCAATCCATACATTTACAAGTCCCCGCCACCCCCACCACCTCCAGCTCCTGTGAAATACCATCATCCACCTCCGGCTCCAATCCACTTCCGCAAAACTCCTCCTCCGCAGATCCATCCTTCACCACCTCCTGTAACTTCTCACAAGTATCCGCCTCCAATGGCACCTCAGAAGCCATTACCACCACCTCCTGTAGCTTCTCACAAGTATCCGCCTCCAATGGCACCTAAGAAGCCATCGCCACCACCAAGTAGCAAGCCGCCACCTCCAAAATCATCACCTGGGCCTGTTACAAAGCTTCCACCTCCACTTTTCTACCACTCTCCTCCACCACCACCTACGTATCATAATCGATCTCCACCACCTGTTCCTGCCAAGTCTCCTGTTCAAGTGCCACCTCCTCATGCCTACAAGTACTCTTCGCCTCCGCCGCCACCGAGAAGCATCACCTGGGATTTCGGAGTCAAGCGAGGAAAGTTAGCCATAGATGCCTCTGAATTGCCAGAGGAAGATATAAACGACTGAAGTACCTCGAAAGATGACCCGGCTTGGAGTAAGCTATGCACAGCTGAGAGGCCGAGAACACCGATAAAAATTTAGTTCTTTGGAGTTTGATAAAGCTTTGAACAAAATGCTTGTTCAAAGACTTGCGTACCTCTGCAACTGTGAGACACTTGAATTATTTACAAATGCTTCCTACATCCTACCTATCCCGGGAACTTACAGATCACAAAAACAAAATGTTGTGACGCATTTTATCGCCGTCCGCAGCCATCACTTGAGGCGAGAGACGAACTGACCAAGATTATACTCCTCGTGGTATAGTGACTGGTCCCAGAGATCCTCCAAAGAGCTTAGCATCGACTTGAGTCCTTTGCCGCCTTTCGAGCCACTCGATCCTGCAGCCTCTTCCTCCTTATCCTTGCTCGTACCTGGGACATTAGCCTGGACAAATACAAACCAGAGATGTTAGTAGTCAGTGACTGGAAGCCTGTGTGTCTGGGTACCTTCTTCCCGTCAAAGGTAAACAAGTCGAGAAGCTGGCCTGTGTCCATACTGCTAATGCTCGCGTTGTCCGCATTGATAACCGTGTTCGCAATGGAAAGCTTGAAGCGTTGAAGGTTCATGACCTTCTCCTCTAAAGTTCCACGCATTATCAGTCTATGCACATTAACCACCCGCCGTTGTCCAAGCCTGTGAGATCTGTCCATAGCCTGTACAAAGAACATTGATATCGACACTGTTGCATCTCTGATCAAGTTACCTGTAAATCACGCATAGGATTCCAGTCATGCTCCATAAATACAACCGTGTCTGCTGCTGTAAGGTTTAATCCCAAGCCACCCACTTCACAATGAATAACAATCAGGCCCCGAGAACAAGTAAAATGCCGACGCTGTACCGTGTGTAGTGAGAAGAAGCACGTCTATTGTTGGATCAGAATTGAAAGCCTTCACAATCTCAAAACGCTTGCTAACGTCAACGGAGCCATCGAGCCTCATGTATGTCACACTGAATATAAAAACAAGCGCTAGTTAGCCGGAGCTGAAAGAACACACTAACCTTTTCATGTGTGTTTGAAACAAATCCTTTTCAATAATGTCAAGAAAACCCTGCCAAATCGATGATAAGCACTTACGCCTCTTCATTTACCTTTACCTTTAGTTGTGCAAAGATCAAAACACGATGTTGTCCCCCGGCAGTAGAATTATCGCCGTTGCATTGACCGATGCCACATTCTTCGAGAATATCTCGCAAGGCCAGAAGCTTTGGCGAGTTTTGAATATCATGTATATCCATGCTGCCATTCTCCTCATTGACGTTCTCTGACAGAGGTCCGTCTAGGACAAGCACAGGATGACTGCAAACTTTTCGCAGGTATTGCAGGGCCTGAGAAAAAGAAAATAGAAGATCAACTACACGCTAGTGAAGCACAATAAAAAAGAGAAAGAAAGACCTGAAAGACGTGCGTAGGAGCTGACGTGTTTCCTCGGTCATCAGCATTTCCACCGTACGCCTCAACCATGGTGGCCACATTCTTCTTGGCTTGAGAAAAGGCAAACTTTTCATAAAGTTTCAGCTGAAGCGAACTCAAGTCACAGTAACGGTCTTGAATAATTTTGGGAGGTAAATCCGCTAGCACTTCATCTTTTGTCCGGCGCAACAGAAAAGGCATGACCTGAGTTATAACAGCATGAGCGAACGTAGTGACAAGGACGAAATGTACCTGCTTGTGCAAGGCCTCCATGGCTAACACCCCGGCCTCAGCTTCTTTCGCGGAACATTTCGGATCTCTTGCAGCTTGCAAAGGTTTGCCATAGCTACCATGGAACTGGAACAAGATGCCGTCAAACACAAGAAAAAACAATTATACGTCAGCTAAACCTGGCGTTCAGTTCCAAGGAAACCCGGCATAAGAAAATCAAACAATGACCATAGTTCTAGTACATTGTTCTGAAATCAGAGCTTGGATTAGTTGCGTTTAAGAAGCAGCGCCGACATTTACCTGAATAGGAGTACCGCTGAGAATTAATCTGTGCTCGGCTTGAATTCTCTTTACAGCCAGAGTGATTTTGGACTTCCCGCTTTTGATGATGTGTCCTTCATCTAGGATGCAGAAGTTCCACTGTATTTGGCTCAGATGCTCGATGTCCTTTCGAAGCACATCGTAAGATGTGATTATAATACTGTGAGCCGAGAACTGATTGCGCAAGTATAACCGATCCTGAGGTTGCCCCACATACTGCAAAGGTTTCAGAAGTTCGGCCGGTATGAACTTCTCAATCTCGTATATCCAGTGACCCACTAATGTTGGTGGGCATACTATCAAAGATAACGTCGACTCTTTCCCCTGGCCAGCAGCAATACGCTCAGCCATATCTGAAGCAACAATCGCAGAAGCTTGAAGGGTCTTTCCCAGACCCATGTCATCGCACAAAACACCATGGAGCTTAAAACGCTTTAAGAAAGCTAGCCAGTTGATACCTTCTTGTTGATACCTGGTTAAAAGGACATCAGTCAGTACAACCAACGAAAGCGAGCTAGGAGACAAGTACCTGCGTAGCGGAGTTTTTAAATCAAACGCCAGCTTATAGTCGTCGACGCGACTGTTATCCAGTAATTGTTCCAAAAACCTGGCATCGGCTGAGTTACTTAGAGAGGAGATACCTTCTGGCTGTGGTACCCCTCGAGCAAGTGGAAGAAGTGGAACCAAGGCGGCAAAACTGTGAGTCACGCTTTGCCTGACAACCTGGTTGCTGTCACCCATGCAGCCCAGCAACGGAACGATGAGAAACGGAGCGTATCCTACGAGTTCCATTCCCATGCCTTCGACAAGAAACGTCACCAGCATCCCTGCTCCTTGTCTTGCCTCCATAGATGTACCATCAGTAAGCATTGGCATGGCCTTTGCTAGGACAGCAGTCATGATCGTCTCTTTCAAGGTTCGGGCCATCGCTGTGATACATCTTGACGCACCACATCTTACAGCCGCATGACGATGTCGAACGCAGCCAAATATTGCAG
Source organism: Selaginella moellendorffii (assembly GCF_000143415.4). Lineage (NCBI taxonomy): Eukaryota > Viridiplantae > Streptophyta > Lycopodiopsida > Selaginellales > Selaginellaceae > Selaginella > Selaginella moellendorffii. The sequence continues at coordinate 65,123 of NW_003314401.1, read as the reverse complement.
GGAGGAGTGTTAATATCCTCGATTGCATGGCATTTTTTAGGAAAGGAGCAGTAACGCGTATAAGCTGCAGGTTGGTTTAGAGCGTCATCGGAATGAGAAAACAAGGATAAGCATACCTGCAGGTTGTTAACAAGCGCTTGAGGATCGGCAACTGGTTCTACTAGAAACGCATCGTGAATATGACCAGGATCGGAAGGCTTGATTACTTCAGTTAGGCAGTCCCAGAGCCTCGGAAGCTTTTCGAAAAGAGAATCACCAAACCTCTGGCAAAGCGCCTTAAGTGCCAGTTCTGCACCACGTCTCGTAATTATTCCTTCAACCTTTGCTTTGTCGTCAATGGAAGCAACTTCCATCTTTCGTAACGCAGTCGATGAAGATTTCAATGAATAGTCACCATCATCGAAGGTCCAGGACGAGTTCGCTTCAGTCGCCAATGGAGTTTCAAGCTGATCAGCACATGCCATGGTAGACAGGTTTTTGATAAGCTTGTCATTAGGACACGGTTTCCGACCAACACAGTGTCCAATCACTTCTGCCAAAGCTTCTGCTGCGCACTGCTGCAGTACTTCCTCCTATAAAAACAATTAAACAAGTTGCAAATTACTCTGAAGAAGCTTCCGTATTCACCTGTTCACGCTTGACGGAGCCCATCAAAGGTTGGATGATAGGATTCAGCTTCGACGGTAGCTCGCCCATCCATACGACCACACTAGCCATCAAAGCCAAAACTGTGCCATGCAGATTAACCTGAGGCAAGAATATAGCCATCAGCAACTGAATGCAACATAGTGACCAAAAGTTACCTGAACACATTTTAGATAGCCTGCGGTAGCAAGAAGACGCTGTCGAGCAGACTCCATCATGTCTCGAGCGGAGCAAGTTTTCTCATCGGAAACTGCTCCATTGCATTCCTCCAAAGGAATAAACTTCATTGCAGCGTCTATAGCAGCTTCTACGGACATGTTTTCCACTGGTTGCAAGTCCACTGGTAATCCAAAGTTCGAAGCCTCAGCATGCTTAACGAGTGCGGCAACTTCCGCCCTCATCTTAGCGTAAGTTCTCGAAAGTTCCGCGTAAGGCAAAGAAGAGTCCGGAGTCGGATGCGAAGGCTCAATTTGTAAAAGGAGCACTTGTAAATATGATGTTAAAGGTCGAAAAGCAGAAATCACCGGCGCCTTCTTCTCATCAGGAAAGGATCTTACTTCCTTGAAGCATGATATAAGAACCATGGATGCGACCTGTGAAATAAAGATTAATAAAAGGTGATCGACAAAACCTTGAATAAACTATACACACCTGTCTCTGGATACCTGAGGGCGAATGTAAAGCTTGGTTTAGAGCCTGAAATATAAGGTCCAGCATTGAACCAGGTACGTTCCCAGCCAAAACTCCCAAGGCAGATGTAGTGGCAATCCTCATATATACAGCAGAATTCTCTCCGTCAGCACCAACAACTACTTTCGGAACCACGTCAGAATGTTTTTGGGCTTCTGGACCATGCGAGTGAGACTCTCCTCGGCTTATAAGTTTAGATGCACTTAGCTTAGCCACCACTTTAGAACGGCTTCCTTTTGGTAGAGACGTGGGCGAAAACATATTCGAGGCTTCCAAAGAAGCACCAGCCGCGGTGCTGGCAAGCTTCAGCCACGTTGGAAAGAAGGATAGCGTCGATGGTTGCAAATGCGAATGTGAACACTGCAAGCATATGTTAAACAATAGTAATATTTATAATCAGCAAACAAAAGTACTACCTGAATCAATAGACGCCAGACGCGCCCAGAACACTGCAGAATTTCTTCGTTTGATTCCATAAGCAAATTCTGAAAGACCATGCGCAGCATATCGTCAAGGATGCGTAGAGCCCAACATGTCGATCCCGACTCCAGTAATTGCTCCTAACACAGAAGTTATACCAGCAATTACGAAATCTTGCGAAGAACGTACCAGAGTTCGAATAGCAGCATATCTCACGGATGAAATATTATGCCGCATAAAAGGCCAAAGCCGGGGGGCTAAGACAGATAAATCATCCAAATCCTGTTGTTGCTCGTCCAGAGCCATGTCCGCATTCAAGTCAATCGAAGATGTAGAATTCAGTGGAAGTAACGCTTCAGGCTGTGAATAAAGCTCAGCCAGAAGATGCATTACACTGCAGAGACAATACATTAGTCTCAAGCGTAAACATCTTTTACTAGACCAACCTGTTAGTCGAAGGACTCAAGTCATCCAGATCAAGTAGAATATCCCACAGCAAGATCAGGATAGTTTTTACCAGATGACTCGCATGAGTCACAATTGCGCGGGCAGCTGGAAACAAAGCGTCTGCTGCAACTGATCTCACGTCGTCATCAGGATCTTCAAGTCCAGCTATACAGGCAGGTAAAACCCGAGGAAGAAGTTCACCTATCATTTCCTGCATGTAGCAGCAACAAAACTTTCAAAATAAATAAACCCCTTATGAAAACACTTAAAACGTAGAAAACAAAGGCTACCTGTCGGACTGCCACCAGGTACTTGATGCCCAATAAACTGCCATGTCTGACCTCCCACTCTGAACGCCGCTGTAAATAGCTTATACGGACAAGCATTGTCAAAATCAGTATGAAAATTCAGGTATGAGTTGCACCGTGAGATTACCTGCATCTGAAGAAGGATACTGAAAGTTTCATGAACTAGCGGCGAATGCATTTGCTTGAGCACCGCACCCAGAACTTGAGCACAAGTTTCTCGCACAGGCGCAACCACTTGGTCCGAAACAAAGTCACCAAATCTAAAAACCAAAAAACAAAATAAAAAAAGAAAAAAGAAAAAGATACACGCGATGACTTACCGATCAAGAGAAAAGATACAAATAAGCCGAATAGTGCAATCTTGAAGAAACTCCGAGTTTGCTCGCCATGCTTCTTGTGCAGCAGCCACTTCTTTAGAGATACATGCCGCTTTCGGGTCATTCTCTGTTGAGGCGACCCCTTTGACCTCTGGGACGTCTTGGTTGAGATCTAGCTCCCCTTTGACAGCAATATCCTTCCGGTCATTCGTGTTCTCCATTTCCTGTTCCTCAGTCTTCGGCTGGTCAGATACAATCTCCTCTGGTTCGCTTTTCCCGTCGAAAACTAGTTCCATCCTCTCTGCATCACTCTTCTCGAGCTCCATCTTGTCTCCGTCCTTCTGTTCCTCCTTTTTAACGTCGGAAACTAGTTCGTTCTTTTGCTCCACCTTTGTTTCCTGAGAAGGCTCCAATTTAGTATCAACAACTGCCTCCTGGCCTTTGGTCTCCACTCTGTTTGCTGTAAATGTTGAAGATGTTTCAGGAGCAGTTACGGCAGCAGAAGCTGCTTGTGAGCTTAATATTTCTCTAAGCGCCATGATACTACCATGGCGAATTTCCCAGACTGCGTATGACAGAAACCACAATGGTCATTGACGCTCCCAAAATTGCAGACACACAAATTACCAGGATCGAAAATATCATGCATGAGAGCCTCCACAAAGCGGGAAAATGGCCAGCGACCGTCGGCAAAAATGTCCTGACCGTCCTCCTCTAGCACAGAATCTAACACGAGCTGCGAAAGCACCGGTTAGCTACAAACAACGAAGCGCTATAGAATACCTTATCAGTTTGTTGTTGTGATTGCTCATTCACAACAGATTTAGGACGCTTGTTACTAGGCTCTTCTAGCTCCGCTTCCTCCTTCGATCCATCTTTAACAAAAAATTTAGCTTTGCGTTTAAGCATGTTCTTCTCTCTCGCACTTAGTGTCCTTGGAAGGACACCCGGAACCATGTTGGCAACCAATTGTTGAACTTCCTGCCGCTGGTACACATGATTGTGAATGCTACTATCGCCAACTGGTGTTCTCTGCATCATGAGATCCTCGTCACGAATCATGTCATTGACATCGACGAAGTCGTCTAGTCCTGACCAAAACAAAAGACATAGTAAGTCGGCAAGACAAAAGACGTTACAAGTAAAGCTTTTACCCAGTCGGCGACGCAAATTTTGCTTCTGGTGTGCCAGCCTTTCCACTGAAGTCTTTGTACTGTCGAGCGAAACATCAAATTCCTAGCATGTACAAAGCGTCGGCCAAAGGACTAAACAACACAAAAACTTCTCAAGATGCCAACCTGACCACCGGATGCAAGCAATAGCCGGCCCGACTCCAAAACTTTGTGAACATCAAACCTGGCGATAAAACCACCGTTAGGCGCAGCGCAAACACTATGTCGGAGAAATGTACCTACTGAACGCCAGGCCTGGCGATGGCTGCTTCTCGCCGCTAGCCGTCAAGACATTCTCTAGATTCAAAGTGGTGCACCCCATCCTTTGGATGTTCTTCTGTGCTCTAGCGACAAGCTCCCTCACAGTTACATGACTCACATTCTCGGCGATGGATCCAATTGCATGAGCGGCGGCCACACGCGTTTCCCAGCTCTTGCTTCGGAGGAAGTGCCCAACCTGTCACAAAGCCAAGTTTGTAGCGCGCATGAATGGAAAAGGCAGAAACAAACACACTCTTTTCAGGAGAGCTTGCAATTCAGTGGGGTGCTGCTTCGCAATCTCGCCAATCTGCTTCGCAGCAGTGAGCCTCGTCGCGGAAGTGGATCCAGCTGCGAAATTCCACACAAACACAAAGAGATCGGCGAAAAAGTACGAAAGAGGGACGAATTCACGTACTGTCGAGGAGCGTCAGCAGCCGGTTCAACCGAGACGATTGCTGCTGCTGCTGCTGCTGAGCCATGCCGCTCCACCCTAGCTCCACCCTAGTCCGCTCCAATCGTCAAGAGCTGCCGATGGCGTCGCCTAGCCCAGCGGCACAAGCGCCCTGCCCTGCCCTGCCATCGCTGGAAGAAGCCCTAACCCTAGCCAAGCACCAATTAAATTTAACTCTCATTCAAACGATCTTCCAATGTTCGCGAGGAGCACGAAGGGCCCAGCGTCGCCGGGAGGATCGAGCTCAAACATTCTATCGGCGGTACGCGCAGCGCGATCTAGATCGGGGTGGATATGGCACGCCGCCAGGAGCGTTCCCCAGGCGATGGAATCGGGGGCGTGTGGCATCTGGGCGATCATCCCCTCGGCCTCTTCCAGCTCCCCGGCGCGGCCGAGGAGATCGATCAAGCAGCAAAAATGCTCTCGCAGTGGCGCGACCTGGTAGTCGGCGATCATCGCCACGAAATGCTGGCATCCATCGCGGACGAGACCGGCGTGGTTGCATCCGCTCAAGATGCTCCCAAACGCGAGCTCGCTGGGCTGGAAGCCCTCCTGGACCATCGCACGGAAGAACTCCATCGCCAATCCGCAATGCCCATTGTGGGCATAGCCGCCAACGATGGAGTTCCAGGAGACTACGTCGCGCAGCGGCATGGAATCGAAGATCTCGAGCGCTCGATCCACCAAACCGTGATGAGAGAAAGCGCCCAGGATTGCGTTCCAGGAGATCGTGTCGCGGCAAGGCATGAGATCGAAGCTCCTCCTCGCGTCGCGCAAGAAGCCATTGAGAGCAAATGCATCGATAAGAGCGTTCCAAGCAGCGGGGTTCCTCTCCGGGATGCGATCAAACGCCGACTTTGCCTCGTCGATTCGCAGCATCTGTGCGAGCGCGTGGATCCGCGAAACCCAAGACGCGAGATTGTGATTGGGAGCGCGCTCAAACGCGATCAGTGATTGCTCCAGCTCGCCTTTGGAAACCAATGCCGCTGTCACCGTGCTCCAGCTCCCAGCATCCCTCGCCGGCATTCTCTCGAACATCTCCTTCGCTCCCGCCACACTGTCGCTCATTGTGATCATCGCATTCCAGGACACCACGTCGAGCGCCTCCATCTTCTCCAAGAACATCGATCGGGCAGTCTCGCGGCAGCCATTCTGGGCGAGCGCGACGATCATCGCAGTCCAACACACGGCATTGTGCTCGGGCATTCGATCAAAAACTTCTCTCGCATCATCCAAGCTCTCGCTCTGCGCATGCGCCTGGATCATCGTCGTCCAAGTAACGATGTTCCGCGACACCGTCTCTTGGAAGATTTTTCTCGAATGGCCCACATACCCGGCCTGGGCATACCCCTGGCACAAGGCAGTCCAAGTGACAACGTCATGCTCTGGCATCATCTCGATCACTCTCTTTGCTCGATCCAAATGCCCACTCTCGGCAAATCCCTGGATCACTGATGTCCAAGAGACAATGTTCCTCTGGATCAATCCCCCAAAGATCTCCCATGCTTGCTCGATCTGCCCGGCCTGGGCATATCCAGCAATGAGGCAGTTCCACACGGCCGTGACGACGATGCCACATGTGCGTGCCATCTTGTCCAGCATGGCGCTTGCCTCGTCGAGATATCCTAGGTGGCAGTAGACGTGGACGAGCGCCGTCCACGTTACAACGTCGTGCTGTGGCATAAGATCGAATGTTCTTCCCGCCTCGCTGCAATCTCCAGATTGGGCATTTGCTGCAAGCCAGGTGTTCCATGAGACCACGTTTCTCACCGGCATAAAATCAAACAAGTTCTTCGCTTCATGCAAACGGTTGTGTTGCGCCATTGCTCCCATTGCGGTGTTCCAGGAAATCACATTCTTCTCCGGAAATTTTGCGAATTCTTCTTTTAAAAGATCGACATCTCCCTGTTGGGCATAAGCCAGGATCATGGTGTTCAGCGACACAATGTTCCATTTCGCCATTCGATCAAAGGATTCCTTGGATTCATTCAAGCAGCCGTTTTGTGTGTAAGCTTGCATTATATAATTCCAGGTCACCACGTCTCTCTCGGGCATAGAATTAAAGACACTCCTCGCGTTCTCCAAATCCCCGGTTTGGGCATATGCCTGGATCATCGTCGTCTGGGACACTAAATCCCAGTGATTCATCCTGTTATACAAATCACTGGCTTGGTCGCAGTACCCATGCCGGGCATATCCAGTGAGAATGGCATTCCATGTAACACCGTCTCGGTGCCCTGCTAGATCAAACAAGTTCTTGGCTTCCTCCAAATGCCCTCGAAAGGCCATTGCTGTGATCATCGCATTCCACGAGAAAACATTCCACTGCGGAGTGCGATCAAAGCAAGATTTCGCGTCCTCGAGATGGGAGCCTTGCACAAATGCCGCTGTGAGGCAATTCCAAGACACGGAATCGCGCTCTTCCATCTGGAGAAAGATCTTCCTTGCCGAATCAATATGCCCATTCTCGGCATACGCCTGGAGGTAGATGTTCCACGAGAACTGGTTGGGCTGATCGATGCCGCTAAACACCTCCGCTGCGTCCTCCACGCAGCCGCACTTCCCATACATCTGGACCAGGAGGTTGGCGAGGAATTTGTTGCGCTTGCAGTGATCGATGCCCAAGATCTGGCTGTGCGCTCTCCTCCCGCGCTCCAAATCCCTGGCATTCCCACAATCTCGGAGGATCCGCGCAAGAGCATCCTGCTCGTCACGCTCGCAAGCCCTAATTCCACTCGAGAATCTTCTAACTGCAACGTGGAAGCTCGTGAGCATAGCCCGATTAGCATTCGTGCGGCTGGGAGGCGCATTTGATTCAACGGTGGAAACGCTGTCCACGTGGCAGAAAGATAAGCCCGCGAAGCGACGCTATTGGCCAGAAGCCCGTGTGTGGCGCGCACCGGCCCGTCACGCGACGGCCGCAGCACAAGTTCCACCACAACAATACCCGTCACGCTCGTCCCCGCCCGTCACTCTCTATCTTCAAGAACCAAGGTGCGCTCTTTCTCTCCTCTATAACTCGGGCTCCTTTCTCCTTTCTCTCTTTGTAGCACCGACGAGCTTCCTTCGATCCCAATGGCGTCGATTCTCGCCGCAACGTCGTCGGCAGCGTCCGCTGTGCGTCTACCAATCGTCGCGGCATCGCCCACCAAGATCTCCACCAAATCCCTGTCCCCGGCACCGATCTCACTCGCCAAGAAGTTTGGTCTGTCCAGCAGCAGAGCTAGAGTAGTCGCCATGGCCAAGCACAAAGTCACGCTCAAACTCGAGGATGGCAGCGAGAAAACATTCCAGTGTCCCGACGACGTCTACATTCTCGACGAGGCGGAGGAGCAATCCATCGACTTGCCAAGCTCCTGCCGTGCCGGCTCCTGCTCTTCGTGTGCAGGAAAGGTCGTCAGCGGCAGCGTGGATCAAACGGACCAGAACTTCTTGGACGACGATCAGATCGGGAATGGATTCGTTCTCACTTGCGTTGCGAGGCCAACCAGCGACGTTGTCATCTTGACCCACCAGGAGGATAACATCTAGAGAAGGAAAAGTAATTTTTTCCTTCCTCTGGCTGTTCGTTCTGGGAGATCTGTCGTCGCTACTCTTCGCTGTATGATTTTACTGTAGCCTTTGCAAAACGAAACGATCCTCACTTAGCTTATGAGTCCGAAATTCCCCAATGAATTGAATCCTTACCACCCGTGTAACTAGACTTCTCTCAGTCCTTTGCAACGTTGTTTACAGCGGCCTCCTTCTCTATCACTGGCGTCGTCTCTAGGACCTCTGAAGGAGCTGGAGAGGGAGTCGTCTCTACCTCTGAAGGAGCTGGAGAGGGAGGCGTATCATCTCCCGACGATGAAGCAACGACCACAGAGCTGGGATTCGCCTCTTCTGGCTTCGTCTCTTGCGCGTCTGCATTCTCCTTCTCTTGTTGCATAAGATTGAGCTGGGCTGTGAGTTCGTCCACCACAAAGTTCTCATTAACCGGTGGTGGTGCTCGTTTAGGCGCTGTTGAATAAGAGTAGCATTGCAACTTAGAAAACGATGTCTCAGAAAAACTTACGCTCCGCGGGTTTCTTCAGCTCGTCCAGACCAATTTCCTTTTCCAAAGTTTGCTTGAATTCTTTCGAAACCTCCTGCAATTTACAAATCAATGAGCTCACATTTCTTTCTATCGTTCACCACATACGAACCTGGAGCTCCCGTATAGTTGGCTGAAATGCTCGCAATGACTGTCCCAGCGACCGGGCAATCTACACACACTGCTCCCGGCTTAGCGGGCTAAACATCCCCAAAAGAAAGAACTCATACCTCAGCAAGGCCTTTCGGTCCGAACACGAGAAGCGCCACCACGGCAATGACGATAACTTCCGGAGCTCCAACACCAAGCAACGAAGATCTCACAACACCTCTGTAGGGCCGATTGGAGGATCTGTATCTAGCTACAAAGACGCGAAGAACATCAATGCCAGATATTTCATGATTTCCAGCGACGACCGACCTCTCGAGAGCAGCAACGAGCAATCCAGCTTATTTTGATGAATCCAGGAGCTCCAAGTGCTTGTGTAGCAGAGACCGGCCCTTGGAAAGATCAGCTTCGAGCGGCAAGCCCTGGCGCCTCCGCCACGACCCCTGGAGCTATGAATCGCTAGCCGGAACCCATTCCTAGAATGCTGCTCTGTCAAGGCAGCTCCAGCGCCAGCCAGCGGCGCCATCGCCACGGAGATCATGTTCTCCGCCCAGCCCAGGAACCCTAACTACAAAGATTAAAATCTGCAACGTGGCATTGAGATCAATCTATCGATGCCAAATTATGACACGTGGCTAGCTCTCCTGCGTCAGTGTGTTCTTGGAAGAACGCTACTCGAAGGTCGGCAGCTCCACGCGCGGCTCGCCGATCTCGGCCTCGATCGCGATGCGCTGTTTGGAAATCTGCTCGTCCGATTGTATGGCAGCTGCGGATGCCCGGATGAATCGCTCCAGGCCTTCGATGCGATCGCCATCGGCAAGAATGTCTTCTCCTGGAATATGGCGCTGGCTTCTCTCGCTCGCACCGATCCATCCCTCGATCGAGCGCGGCGGGTCTTCGATCACATCCCGCAGCGCAGCATCGCGAGCTGGAACACGCTCTTGGCGGCGGTTGTGGATTCCAGGGATTTGCACGGCGCGGCGCTCCTGTTCGATGAAATCCCCGAGCCGGATCTCTTCTCCTGGACGACGATGCTCACGGCGCTAGGTGGCCATGGCGATCTCGATCGAGTGATGTGCTTCTTCGATTCCATGCCGGAGCGCGGGATCGTTTCCTGGAATGTGGTGGTCCAAGAACAGGCACTCAATGGGCAACTGGAATTCGCCGAGCAAGCGTTTGCCAAGATGCCACAGCACAGCGCCATATCTTGGAACTCGATGATCACAGCATTCTCCAAGAGCGGCCATCCCCAGGAATCCAAGCTCCTGTTCGATGATCTTCCATGCCGCAATCCAGTTTCTTGGGGCGCTGCGATCACCGCATTTGCCGAGAATGGGCATCTTCTACAGGCATCGCAGATATTCTCCAAGATGCCGCAGTGGGACGTCTTTGCCTCCAACGTGATCATCCAGGGCCTCGCGGATTTCGGCGAGGACAATCGCGATCTCCACCAGTTCTTCCAGAAAATGCCCCACCGCGACATCGTCTCTTGGAACGCAATGGTCTCGGCCAGTGCCCAGCGCGGCGATTCCCTCCAGGCAGAGCTTTTCTTCGATCGAATGCCGCAGCACGATTCAATCTCCTGGAGCTCGATGCTCCAGGCACACGTCGAATCCGGCAACATCGACGCGGCGCAGCTGGTATTCGATCGATCGCCCCACCGCGGCCTGGTGTCCTGGTCGGCGCTCGTCACGATCTACGCCCAGGCCGGGCTCCTGGGCGAGGCCACGCGCCGATTCCATGCCATGCCCCAGCGCAATCTCATCGCGTGGAACGTCTTGATCCAGGCGCACTCCCACGGCGGCGATCTCCACAGCGCGGCCGCCGTCTTCGATCGAATGCCCCGCCACAGCACCGCCTCCTGGAACGCGATGATCGCCGCCGCCACTGCCCAGCTCCAAATCGCCGAGTCCCTCTTCCTCCATCTCCCCCAGCGCAACGTCGTCTCCTGGAACTCGATCATCGCGAACTTCGTCCACAACGATCGCCTCGACCGAGCGCTGGAAGCATTCGAGCGCCTCGCAGCTCGCGACGTGGTGACGTGGACGGTGCTGGTGACGGGGCACTGCCAGCTCGGCAGCGTACGGGACGCCCACTCCACCTTCCGTGCCATGCCGTGCCGTACGGTCGTGGCTTGGAACTCTCTCCTCCAGGGCTATGTCTGTTGCGGGCTTTTGGACGAGGCGAGCAGGAGCTTCGATCGAATGCCCGCCAGGAACTTGGTGTCTTGGACGGGGATCATCTCCGGGTATGCCCATCTCGGCTACATCGATCGAGCAAAGGAGACGTTTGATCAAGCGCCGGAGAGGGACGTGATCTGCTGGAACGCCCTGATCACTGCCTACGCCATGAATGGCTACAGCGTCACGGCTCTCAAGCTCCTGCCGGTGATGGATTCCGATGGAGTCGAGCCCAACGCCGTGACTTTCATGGTGCTCATCGATGCCTGCTCCACTCTCGCGTCTCTGGCCGATAGCAAGATGGTTCACAGCTGCGTGAGGGACGATTCACGGCTGCTCGAGGGCGATGTTCTCCTGCAAACTTCGCTCGTCAACATGTATGGAAAGTGTGGCCACCTTGACGCTGCGAGGGAGATGTTTGATGATTTCCCGGACAAGTGCTTGGCGCTGTGGAACACGATGCTGTGCGTCTATGCCCAGAACGGGCATACAGATCAAGCCATGGATTTGTTCCAGCTGCTGCTCGTCGAGGGAGTGGAGCCGGACAGGATAACTTACGTTGGCATTCTCTCGGCGTGGAGCCATGCCGGGGTGGTGTGGTACGAGTTCCTGCAGTCGCTAGAGCCTGACTTTGGTGTCACTCCCCCGCTGGATTTCTACGTGTGCGTGATTGATATCCTGGCACGCACGGGTCAGCTGGAACTTGCCGAGGATCTCATCTTCAACATGCCTTACGAGCCGAATGAAGTCGCGTGGACTTCGCTCCTCGGGGCATGTCGTAGCTACGTCGATCGCGATCGAGCAGCTCGGGTTGCCGAGAGGATGAACTCGTACAATCCGGCAACGTACTTGCTGCTCTCCAATCTCCACTCCCTTCCTCCTTGATCATCGAACCAAGGAAGGACGAAGAATGGAGGTGGAGGAACTTCGAAACTTTGATAGTAGCTCCTCAGCCAGCAGCAGCAGCCATCTCGTCAAGTTCTTCGCTCACGTAAACGTTGCACAGGACAACGTATGGCGACGAGTCGCCCGGAGTGAGCTCTATCGATCCTTGTGCCGCTCTCTCGGCGCGGTGGATGTCGCCATGGATCTTACACGAGCCGAGCAGCGTCATCCACTTCTTGTCATCGGGATAAAACGGCATCGTCCTCACGTACTCCTCGGCGAAGTCGAGCCATCCAACTCTGGCCAGCAGATCGAGGATGCATCCACAGTGCTGGAACCGACACTCGATGCCAAAGTCGAGGAGCATGGAGACGTAGAACTGGTGTCCGTCAGCCAGCATCCCGGCGGAGTTGCAAGCGAAGAGAACTCCCACGAAAGTTATCGCGTCGGGGTAGACACCCTCGAGCTGCATGGCGAAGAAGAGCTCCAGCGTCGACGAGCTCTCGCTAAACTGCGAGAAAGATCCGATGAGCGAGTTCCAAGTCGCCTTGTCCTTCTCGAGCATCTGATCAAACACCGACTTGGCAACCGCGAGGTTCCCACAGGTGCCATACATGTCGACGAGCGCGTTTCCAACGTTGAGATTGATCTCCTGGAATCCACTCTGCGTGATCTTCTCGTGGATGAATCGCCCCTCTCGGAGATCCGTGAGGCTGGCGCAGGCGTTGAGACAGATCAAACAGGTGACGCAGTTGGGCTTCACTCCATCCAGTTGCATCATCCGGAAGAGCCGCAGCGCTTCTCGTGCTTGATCGCTCTTGACGTAGGCCGAGATCATCGCAGTCCAAGTGATCACGTCGGCGATGGCGCCCATGCCATCAAACACCGCTCTAGCTTCGTCCAGGCTCCCACACTTCGTGTACATGTCCACAAGGCACGTCGCCACCGAGACCTCCTTGTCCATCGCAGCGTCGATCAAGCTCCGGTGGATCGTTCTACCGATAACGAGCTCCCTCTCGCCGATGCAAGCGTCAAGAACAGCCAGGAAGGTGATCCGGTTGGGCTGGATCCCTTCGTGGTGCATCCGCTGGAGCGAAACGATCGCGAGATCCAAATGCCCGTGCTGGGCAAATGCCGAGACGAGCAGTGTCCACGACACAACGTTCTTCTCCACGATCTCGGCGAAAAGGGCGATGGCGTCGGCGAGAGATCCAAGCTTGCAGTAGGTGTTGAGCAGCGCGTTGTGGAGATCGGCGCTACACACCGCTGCGAGGTGGGCGATCGTGGCGTAGATGCCCTTGGCAGTGGCGATGGAGCCGATTCGAGTGCACGCATTGAAGGTCGTGACGAAGGTGGATCGATTGGGCGCGGTTCCCTCGAGCTGCATCACGCGGAAGAGATGGATCGCCTGCTTGGATCGGCCATTGAGGATGAAAGCCGTGAGAAGCCCATTCCAGCAGGCCTGGTTGAGCTCCTTGATCTTGGCGAAGACGGCCAGCGCCGCGTCGGGATCGCCACACTTGGCGTACATGAAGATGAGGAAGGAGGAGAGGCTGCGCTCGCCCTCGAGCTTGAGCGCCACGATCCGGGAGTGCACGAAGCGGCCATCGGGCAGGGATTTGCAATCGCTGCACAGGACGAGCGCGCTCTTGATCGCGTCGAAGTCGACGCAATTCCTCTCGTCTCTGAGGTAGTCGATCACGCCCGCTAGCTTCGCGCGGACTGCCGCGATCGGTGGCCTGTGCTCCGCGAGGAGTGAGATGCGCCTGATCGATCCCTTTGCCGGGCGGGGGCGGCCAGCGCGCGCAATTCGAACCCATCGCATCTATAGATGCCCTTTCAATTTCTAGGGTTCTTGGAAGTCAAACACGACCGTTGCGTTGACTGTCCAGGGCATTGACTCTATCCGACGGCGGCAGCTCGCCGTCAAAGACAGGCTGTAGATTTTGACGGCGGCGATAAAATCCGGTCAGAAGATTAGGTCGGTTGTGATTGGCGGCTGGGTTAGGGTTCTAGCGAGTGTTAGGGTTTTACCTCGCGCGAGGCGCGTAGATTTCTCTGTTCGCACTCTCTTTCCCAAGAGCGCTCGATTCCTAGCGTGAGAGAGGAAGCGATGTCGGACGCGACGGAGAAGAAGAGTGGCAAGGTCAAGTGGTTCAACAGCGCCAAGGGCTTCGGCTTCATCACTCCCGACGATGGCGGCGAGGATCTCTTCGTCCACCAGTCGTCCATCCACGCCGATGGCTTCCGCTCACTCAAGGACGGCGAGGCGGTAGAGTTCACCATCGATCGCAGCGAGGATGGGCGCACGAAGGCGCTCGATGTCACTGGCCCCGAGGGCTCCTTCGTCCAGGGCGCGTCTAGGCGCGACGCCGGTGGCTTTGGCAGCGGCGGTGGCGGCGGCGGTGGCTTTGTCGGTGGTGGCGGCGGCGGCTTTGGCGGAGGAAGGGGCGCGGACTCTGGCCGCGGCGGCGGAGGAAGATTTGGCGGTGGTGGTGGCCGCAGTGGTGGCGGTCGAGGCGATGGATGCTTCAAGTGCGGCCAGAGCGGCCATATCTCGCGCGATTGTCCCTCTGGCGGCGGCGGTGGCGGTGGAAGAGGCGGCGGCGGCGGTGGAAGGAACTGCTACAATTGCCAGCAGTCGGGCCACATAGCCAAGGACTGCCCCAATGCTCCCCAGTGATGATCCGGCGCGGGCGTTTGGATGAATGATCATCGTTTGCAGTGGCAGCACTCGTCGATCGTGATCATCATCGCTGCTTCTTAGTTTTTCTCTCTGGTTTCCTTCTGGTTGTTTCTTCGTTTGGTTGATTGCTGCTGCTGCTACTCACTCACTACTATCAAGTCTCTTTGCGAGGGATTTAATCGACGTTTTTGTGGAAGGCTCGAGCTGTGGAGAGCTGTGGAGTCCTTCCTCCCAACGCCTTGTAATCCATTGTCCCATTTTTGCCTTGATTGATGAATAGGAAAAAAATCTCTCCCCCAAAAGTTCCAAGAAAATGGAAGTGTTTAAGACAATGTTCTTCGTTTTTGCTGCCCACATAGCTCTCATCACTTTTAACGTCTCTACGACCAAAGCTCTTACGTAGCAAGTTGCGCGTCACTGTCCCACTGACAAGATCCGCGATGTAGATCTCGCCGTATTCCGGCCCGGAAGATGGGCATAATCGCCCACGGGATGGACGGCTGCGATGCGCTACATTCTGGCCACAGAGCGCCGGGAATATTCACGCCTTGTCCAATCGAAATGTTCTCGTGAATATCCGGTGTGATTGTAAAGAGTTATCGTTTGTGTGGCTAGGCACAGCTTCTCCCTCGATCGGCAGCTATGGCGGCCCTGGCGGCGGCATCGGTAGCGGCGATTCATTCATCACATTCCCTAGGGCAGTTGCCACCGGTGGCGGAGCGGAGCGATCGAGTCGGATTTCCTGGCGCGAGCAAGGTGAGGGAAATTTGATTCGATTCCTGGCAGAGAGAGATTGCTCTGGCTTGCTTCTCCCGAGGATCCATAGATACTGCTGCTGCGCTGCATTGCGGTGCTGAGAATCCGTGCCTGTTGGAACGAGTGAAGAAATATTTTGCCATGAATTCTCGCGCTCGCGATTTGAATGCTTGCCTTGCAGTGCGATCCCGTCGTTTTCTACTTGTGACGCCATCTGCATCGAAAGCTCAGCTGCATTGTCTCATTCTTGCCGTGTCGATCGATTCTTTTCTTTTATTTTACGCCCTTCCTCCTTTGCAGTCCTTCTTTGGAGGGAAGATCTCATCGTCGGATCTAACGTACAGCCACAGGCCATCTCCTTCGACTTGGAACTTTTCCGTGAGAGCAGCGGCAGTGTCCACTGAAACTGTGGAGAAAGTGAAGAAGAAAAACGAGGAAGGAGTTGTCACCAACTTGTTTAGGCCGAAGGAACCTTACGTCGGGCGATGCCTCCTCAACACCAAAATTGTGGGAGATGATGCTCCTGGAGAGACTTGGCATATGGTTTTTACGACCGAAGGTACGTGCGTTTCATGTGAAAAATCAACTCCTTTGTGGATTCGATCACTTATAACACTTGGCTTATCTCCAGGAAAAGTTCCATACCGAGAAGGCCAGTCCATTGGAATTGTCCCGCCCGGATTGGATGCCAAGGGAAAACCTCAGAAACTTCGACTTTACTCCATTGCTAGCAGTGCTCCAGGGGACTTTGGCGATTACAAGACTGTAAGTTTCCTCTCTTTTTCTTGCTTGGAAATTCAACGAGTTCTCATCGAGCTTCAGTCTTATCTTCCTCCCAGGTGTCTTTGTGCGTGAAGCGCCTCGTGTACGTGAATGACAAGGGAGAGGAAGTCAAGGGCGTGTGTTCCAACTTTCTCTGTAAGCAAAGCTCTCCTTCCAACGACAGTTGACATCAACCAAACAAGTTTTGCAGGCGATCTCAAGCCAGGAGATGAAGTCAGCATAACTGGACCTGTTGGGAAGGAGATGCTCATGCCAGTCGATCCAAACGCCACAATTATTATGGTACAACAAATCCATTTCCGAGGATTTCACGTCTGACACTCCTATTGCTTTTTTTTTTTTCATCAGCTTGGTACTGGTACTGGTATCGCACCCTTCAGAGGCTTTTTGTGGCGGATGTTTTTTGAGAAACACGACGACTATAAGGTGAGTTCTCTACATAAAAGGTCTCTTCTTAAAAGTAAACAAGAATGTTGGCTTTGGCAGTTTAACGGGCTAGCCTGGTTGTTCTTGGGAGTTCCAACTAGCAGCTCACTACTGTACAAAGAGGTGCGGCTTTAAGCTTTCGTGCTATCTATGCATAAACTTGCCATGTTTTTCAATCTCTCAGGAATTCGAGAAGATGAAAGAAAAGTTCCCAAACAATTTCAACCTCGACTTCGCAGTGAGCCGCGAGCAAACAAACGCCAAGGGCGAGAAGATGTACATCCAGACGCGAATGGCCGAGTATGCCGAGCAGCTTTGGGACCTCCTCAAGAAGGACAACACCTACGTCTATATGTGCGGCTTGAAAGGAATGGAGAAAGGAATCGACGATATCATGACCAGCCTCGCAGCCAAAGAAGGTAACGATTGAGATTTCATTCATACATTTCTAGCTCTCAAAATTCGTGACCACAGGGATCGACTGGGCGGAGTATAAGAAGCAGCTCAAGAAAGGCGAGCAGTGGAACGTCGAAGTCTACTAAACAAAGCTTCGCTCGCGAAATCGCTTGATGCAATGCCGCAGCATTTGTCGAAAGCTCCTTGTAAAAGTGACACGTCATTTTGCCACGTAGCTTAAACTAGACACGTCAATGGATACTTACGCGTTGGCAGCCACGGTGGCATAAAGTGTTGGAGATCTATTTCTAGGGTTTATCCGCGAGAGCGAGTGAGGGGCGATGCCGCGGCGATGGGTGGAGCCTCCCGAGTATCCGGTGATTTACGAGTTCCCAAAGGTCAGCGCCGTCGTCTCCAATTTCAGCTTCCGCGACATGATGCACATTCTCACCTACACCTCCGCCTCGGTTCCATTCGGCTATCTCGCCGGTAAGTGCTTGAGAAATGTAGCTCTGGGGGATGATCTTGTGTGGGTCTTCGAGCGAAATCTTCGATTCGTGGACGTGATTTCTCGTTTTCCTGTCTATGTGCGTCTGGGATTTCTGTTTGGGCAGAAATTTGTTAAGTTTTCGTGTCTTTTCTAGGATGTGATTTTTTTCTTTCCTGGATGTTTTAGGAGCGAGCGCAAGGGTGAAAGGTCCAGCGATGGTGGTGGCGGCACTCACAGGACTCCAGGCCGGATACATGGTGGCTTACATCTATTCCAAAGGCAGGCTCATGGGGATCTTTCCCAACGACGATGAAGTTGCAAGACTGGGAATGTCAACCATGAGCATATCGTGATCCAAGCTCCACCTCTTTTGCTTGACGGTGTGATTCAAAACAAGAAACATAGAAGAACTTCTCGAAACCAATAACCATTCATTTTCAAGTAAGCATTTGCGTTTTTCATCTTTCTCTCGGTCGTATCAAATTTTGGATTATCATCCTCCAGTCACTCATGCGATAGGACCATTATCCACATCCTCCCTCACCTTCTTAGTGGTAGTACTTCAGCATCACTGCCTTCAACCCAGCAAGGCTGGAAGGATCCAAGATCCCATTCTGCCATGATGGATCAAGAGTCTTGTGTCCAAGGATCATTGCTTTAATTTTTTTTTTCAACCACATGGAGTTTCTCATTTTTGTTTTTTTTTTTTTTAAGTGTGGACTTCAGTAGAAAATTTTTAATGACTTCATTGAAAATGATCAGGGTAATTTAATTGGGTGATTTCATAATAGAATATTTATATTATGATTGTGTATGTGAAAATAACATTGTTGACAACAAGTAAGAGTTGCTACACAATATTCAAAAATAAATATATATTAATTTTTAAAAATTAAATAAACTTTAATTGAAGCTTTTATTATAAGATAGTCATTCAATAACATAGTGTGGCATCATTCCTTACATGCTCTAATATTTGATGATATAATGTATTATTGAAAAGTACATAAATTCCATTTATAGTAACAAAATAAAATGAAATTTAAACTTCAACACTTAAACATTAGATATATATTCATTTATAACATTACTAATAACAAAAAAAATTAGAGAAAGATAAGAAGGAAAACATATAAATTAGAAAAGTTTCAAATGTTATAACCATAAATTTATTATAGAATAACCACATAGTGGAATTTAACTATTGGACACACATATCAGAGTAATGGAGAAAAACTTAAATTTTAAGATTTTAGGCCATTAAACAAAAAGACAAAACTAAACTCTTAAACATGTAGCTAAATAATGAAAGAATTAAAACATAGAACAATTCCTAAACATACAACTAAAGAACAAAAAAAAAAAAAGCATAAAATAATTCCCAAGCATACATTCAATAAATAAAAGATATAAACATGACAATGAAACAATCCTAGAGCATTTAACATTTTAATGCTAAAACCAACACACAAAACAAAGTTAGTTTATTTCAATATACCTAATATAAAATATGGGTACTCCACCATCTAATATAGTAAGTTTATAACTAAGTTGAATGCCGGCGCAAAAATACAAAGATCTAGTTGCCCTAAACTACGCTATACCACCTCTTGAGGTTCCTCACCACCCAACCACCCCCAAGCTACCTCAAAAGCTCCACTGCACTGCTGCTCCACTATGAGCCCTAGGGTAGGTTAAGTCCCTTACCCTAATATGCCTTAATATACCCTTGAACCTCCCTTTGACCATAGTTAAAGCTGACACCTAACAATTCTTCCCCCTCAACAAAGTCTTTGTCCCAAGGATAAATTGTACCAATGATCACCCTTTCTGGGGAACCTGCTCAAGCTCCTGGTCCACAGTTGTTTAGCAAGAAGCTAAACAATATATTAAGTTGGTCACCCATTCTTGACTTACACCCCTATAAAAGTATGTTTTAGGCTTTCACCTAGGAGTTAATCTCCAAAATAATTATAAAAACTTAATAAATATAAAATGATGCTTTAGTATTCAAAACAAGCTCTACATTTTTACTATTAGATTGACATTTTTCATAAATAGCCAATGAGACTAAAATATAACTAACACATAGC
This sequence comes from Selaginella moellendorffii, assembly GCF_000143415.4. NCBI lineage: Eukaryota > Viridiplantae > Streptophyta > Lycopodiopsida > Selaginellales > Selaginellaceae > Selaginella > Selaginella moellendorffii. Next base: position 45,537 of record NW_003314401.1, on the reverse strand, counting down.
AAAAGTGTCTTGGTGGACACAATAAATTATTATGTAGTGGTATTGAGGGATTAAAGTTTAATATGCAAGATTTCACCAATAAAAGACATAATGAGATGGGGTACTTTTTACTAAGTTATGTTCACTTAGCTAATAACACATAGGAATTCCATATTTATGCTCATCCAATTTAAGTATGAAATGCCAATTAACTCCACTAGCAGAAGAGGAAATAATAAAGGGTTTAGTATTATCAATTTTCTATTGTTGTGACAATAATAAGAGAAGAATATTTAAAAGAATTCGCCAACAAGTAACTTATAATATTCATAGGGTTTTAAGATACATCTAACTAGTTTACAATCACCTTCAAGAAATATAACAATGAATAAATAGATGAGGATCAATTTAAACCACTATTGAATTAGGTATCAAGCTGTAAACTTATCACAATATAGTCGAAAGGACCTTCAACTATTATAAAATAGGTATACACATTTGTTGTCATAGAGAGTTACACTTATTTTACTATAAAAATTATAGAAGTACTTACCCAACAATTTATGTCAAAAGGAATAGCCTCTATAAGCTCTTACAAACTGCATAAATAATGCTAACACACTACATAGTCAATTGCATAAAAAAGGCAAAGAAGCCTCAAATTGATTGGTTCCACAAGACACTAGTGGATGGCACCTACAAGATTACTAAGAGATAGGTGACAGTACCTAGTCATGAGAAGACTACTCACCACAAGTTTGCTTCTAGTGCCAACACACTATAGATTCTCCGAGAGGCCACTGAGCAACACTAGGAGAGGGTGTCAAGAGCTGCAAGACCTTGTCGATAGCATCTATACAGGTGCCTGACTAGAAGAACAAAGATGTGTTGCTGAAACTTGCTCACATATAGACCCATTCACTTGCGATTGCTTACAAAGTGACTATGATTATAACCACAAGAAGAAAAAGTGACTAGGGTTTATGACCACGTGGCACAACACTATTGGATGTGCTTAAGTCACTTTAGTACTTGATTGATTAATTCATTGGATAAAGAAATGAGTTGATTAATTATGTCAGTTATGTTAATTGTGACACCAAGAACACATCCTTACCTAGCCTATCTATACTTGGGAGACCATTATATGTGGCACTTGATCCAGTCCCAAACTAGAAGCCACTAATTGATTGCCATGCTGCTGCATGCTTCAGAGTTTGAAAGGTCTATTATACTTTTAAGACCACAATTTTAAAAAAGTATATTATTAATTTTATAAAAGCATATCCCAAGCAAACTATCATAATATTAAATTCTAGTAGTTTGTCCACAAGACAGATGCCGTGCAAATAATATATTATTTTTAAAGTTAGTTTATGAAATGAATGGTGTTTTTTGCTTCTTCTTTATATTATTTTAGTTGAGGTCTTCTTGATATGATTTGTGTTGTCATGTAAAAATATAAGGCTGTGGTATAAAGCGGAATTATGGGCATTTTCCTCCTAACAAAAACCCATTAAATGATCATATCTCAAATGATAATGGACAATTGAAACCTGGGGCTGGTATTTTTTCTACATGTAGACTCTTCAGGCTAAAATGTAAACAACAGTAGTATTACTACTGACCCAAAACCAACAACAGGACTTGGAGCATATTGTAAGAATTTTAAGAAGAAAGAAGAGTGGTCAACTATAAATCTTGATTGAAAATAAAGTGGTGGTTACATAATAATTTAATTTTTTTTTTAAGTTTCTGGGAGATTAGATGGTGGTGCATGCCAGAACGTTGGTGGAGTCTGTCTGCTGGCAGCAAACAGGAGTCCCTCCGCACTCGCTACCCACATTTACCGCACAATTTGCAGCATTGACAGTCACAAGTGTACCAGGAGGTGCAGCAGGGAAATTCGAGCAGCAGTAAGAAGTGGAATCATTTCCACAAGTTTGGTTGCCCTGTCCCAAGGCAGGATTGAGAAAGAGAGCAGCACTCAGGGCCAGGAATGTGGCAATAACCTTAATTGAAGAAGAAGAAAAAGCCATGATTGTAAGAGCAGCTGAATGAGAATGGGTTTGTCTCTTTGGACGCTTAGAATTTATTGAGTTAAGATTGTCCTTCTTCGAGGGTGTAAGTTGTATGATCGTCCTTTTGTTCATTCATGCAATTAACTAGAGATTCCCTAAACCCGATACACACGAAGCTCATGTGAGAGCTCCTAAAGTGGACTTTATACTGCCAACTTAATTATCTTCCAAGAACATTTGTACTAATACAGCTAGTTTTGAAGCTATAGAAAAGACTCAACTGATAGTCAAGAAGGCCACATCTACCAAAAAAAGTCAACAGGACACTACAGAGAACTTAACTTAAGAAGACAACGTCTTTAAATTACAGCTCTGGATTCCGAGACAATCCCAGCTCCTAGGGGAACCTAGAAAGAACAACCCAAACAACTCTCACCGCCCAATCATAAAAGCAAAGGATTGTAATTCCATGATTGAATATAATAGTATATTCTTCTATATAAACATTTAGATATTTATAATAATAAAAATTCTGAACACCAATTAAATTTGTCATATTTTTTAAAACTTTTATCACTTTTCTTTTGGTAAAATTCTCTAGATCTTGCAATATGCTTGTATTAACATACAGGTTTTCTCTCTATGGTATTCCAAAACCAATACAACTTCATCAGATTTTTGAAAAGAAAGAAATGTGATCAAAGTATAAATGTTGATGACTTCATTCAAAACGTTAATAAGTTTTTATATTATGCGTGTTTATAAGACTAGGGTTCCAGAGCCTTGGGCGATGCCGCGATGGAGAAAGGTATGGGATTACCTGGCCTAGCTCTTGCACATTCCCTCCCATGTCATGGCTGTGGTGCCGGCGGCTCGCAATTCGCCGTTTTTCTCGAGAGAAAGGAGAGGCTATGGCGCTTCCAGCACCAGCGACGAAGGAATGCACGGAAGGACTTTCACAAAAACAAGCAGCAGTGGCTCAGAGGATCAAAAAATTCTCAGCTGGAACAAGATCAAACAAGAGGAGGACAAGAGGAAAAAGGAGATGGTGCTGGAGCTCATTGCTGCATTGAAGGCGGCGAGCGGCTCAAGAGCGATCGAGAGGGGAAGGCAGCTCCATGCCGCAGCGATTGAGAGTGGCAACGGTTCCAACTTCTACGTTGCGAGCTCTCTCGTGAGCATGTACGCGAGATGTGGCTGCATGGGCGAGGCTCGCTCGGTGTTTGATGCCATGGAGCACCACGATGTGGTTCTCTGGACAGCGCTCATGCTCGGCTACTCCAAGAACGGCCAGGGAGAAGCGACTTTGGAGCTCTTCTCGCGGATGCTGCTCGTCGCAAGGCCGAATTCTCTAACGTTTCTGGCTGTGCTCAAGGGCCTTTCGAGCTTGGCTGCAAGGGAGGAAGGCAGGAGATTCGGTGGAAAGGTGGTGAAGACAAGGACTCTGGAAAGAGTCATGGCTGTCCACTTGCAAGCCGAGGGATTTGGATGCGAGCTGGATAACTTTGTGGCGAGCTCGCTGGTGGACATTTATGCCAGGTGTGGGAGCATGAGGGATGCTCGCAGAGTTTTCGATCGAATGCCGAGCCACAACTTGGTGGTCTGGACGGCATTGATCCTGGGCTATGCTACGAACGGGGAGAATGAGGTTGGCCTCAGGCTCTTCGCTCGGATGCTTGGCGAAGAAGAAGGACGCAGGACAGATTCGCATGCTTTTGTTGCTGCGCTCAAAGCTTGCACGGGGCTGACGGACAGAGAGGTGGCAAACGACTCAGGTGTAAAGATCCAGTGCTTGGAGAAAGTCATGGCTGTGCATCGTGAAGCTGCCAAGAGTGGAGTTGCAACGGAGATGTTCGTGGGAAGTGTCCTGGTGGATACATACGCGAAGTGCGGAAGCATGGAGGACTCCCGCATCGTGTTTGAGAAGATGGTGGCTCAGGACGTGGTCTCGTGGACCGCTCTCCTGTTTGGCTACGCACAGAATGGCGAGAGCGAGCTGACCCTTCGGATGTTTGAGAGAAT